>NC_025993.2:72701929-72816526 GCF_000442705.2 Elaeis guineensis | reverse complement strand
TTGACTCACAGGTCGTGCCAAACCAAAAAACCAGCGTGCCAAGGGAAATTTTAGCGTGCCAATCAGCTCATTGTGCCATGAGTTGACTCATGAGTCGACTCATGCACTTCAAACATTCATAACTTCAAAAATATAAGTCCAAAAATAATGAAATTTTACCAATAGATTACAAATCATTTGTTCTACCAAATGATACTATCAAATCAGGATTTTAAGTAAAATTATGATTTTGCCCCTGAAAGCATAAAGACTTTTTCAAATAAAATATTTGTATCCCTTCAATCTGCTTGTAATCATCAAAATCAATCTAGGAGCAACAATCTCCCCCTTTTTGATGATGACAAAATACTTGAACAAAAGCATTTATGTGAATGCATTATAGATTTATATGCTTGAAAAGAGTATGATTCTTTTGGCATGTGATATAAATGGTCATATGCAAGAATAGTTTGCCCATTTGCTTAAAGATTTGAAGATATGCTCATTGGATTATGTGATTTTGGTGTTAGAGCAGAAAACTTGTTTTTGTTATCAGATCAAGCTGTATTTTGAAAATTTGCTCATTCTCATTTGATTTTAGTTTAGCATCAGAGCAAAAAATAATTATGTGTGCCAAAGCATGTTTAAGAGTTGATTTGGAAAGTGTATTAGATCATTTTTAGTTTAAGATGTATCAGAGCAAGAGAAAAATAAATTTTGCAATGTATCAGAGCAAGAAAAATAATTTTACAATGTTATCAGAAAAAATTTTACAATGTATCAGAGCAAGTTAAAAATTTTAAGATGTATCAGAGTAAGTTAAATTTCTTAAGATGTATCAAGGTAAATAAAATTTCAAAAGATGTATCAGAGCAAGTTAGAATTTTGAAGTATATCAGAGCATATTTTAAATTTTTTAAAGTAAATCAGAGCATATGTAAAGAAGTAATTTAAAAGTTACTTATTTGCATTGTACTTAGCATTGAACTTTTGATATTGTTCTTTAAATTCTCCAATTCATTCATTAATTTCTCATAATTTGTAGTTTTGCTTTTGATGGGTTTTTTTTTTTTTTTTTTTTTTTAATTGCTCATAATTTATGGTTTTGCTTTTGTTGCTCCTAGATTGATTTTGATGATTACAAAGCAGATTGAAGGGATACAAATAATTTTAAAATGAAAAAGTCCTTATGCTCTTCAAGGGCAAAATCATAATTTCACTAAAATCATGATTTGATAGTATCATTTGATAGAACAAATGATTTGAAAACTATTGGCGAAAATTTTATTATTTTTGGACTTATATTTTTGAAGTTATGAAGGTTTGAAGTGCATGAGTCGACTCATGAGTCAACTCATGGCACTGTGAGCTGATTGGCACGCAAAAATTCTCCTTGGCACGTTAGTTTTCTGGCTTGGCACGACCTGTGAGTCGACTCATGAGTCGACCCACAAGGCATGAGTTGACTCATGAGTCGACCCCTGCTGATTTGAGCCAAGAATTTTCAGAAACGCATTCTCTGGTCTTTGCAACAGAAGTCGACTCATGAGTCGACTCCTGATGCATGAGTCGACTCATGAGTCGACCCCTGCGACGGAAAATATCTTCAATAGATAGTTTTTTTGCCCATTTTAATTGCCTTTTATGCTTCCTAAAATTGCTCTAACGGCTCTTTATCTGCCTATATTATTTTCTCTTGCTTCTAATGCTGTAAAATGCTTAAAATGGTGAAAGAAATTGCAGATTAAATAGAGATCAAACGTGAGATCAAATAGAAGAGAGAGGATCCAAAATCTGCATGAAAAAGCCTGAGATCAACGAGATATTCGAAAGAAAAAGAAAAGAGGATCCAAAATCCACATGTGAGATTGTGAAAGAGATTCAAGAGTTTTCAAAGAGAGGATTTGTCACGCTTATTGTTTCAACCTTGATCTAGAGATCGTTCAAAGTCTTCAAGGGATCTTCAATCAACGATCATCCTCTTCTCAAGCATTCGTTCAAGCGTTCATCCATCTTGAGAAAATTCAAAAAGGGTTTCTTCATTTGAGTAAAGTTTTTATTGTTATATTCGCTCATTTAAGGAGCTGTTATTGTATTAATTTATGCTTTAAATTCTCTTACTCTTGTAAGTAATTGTTCTTATTTTTGGAGGATTTCCAAAACAAGGAAAGGTTGATCCGAACCTGAAATTGGAGTATTTTGGGTTTACTTGTACCCGGAAAACAAGTGATCTAGCTTGGGATAGCTAGTGTCGGAGTTTCCGACATTTTGTATTCGGGTTGAATACAAAGTATAGTGGATTGAAATTCCCAAGCAGGATCTTGGGGAGTGGATGTAGGTGCAAGGTTAGCACCGAACCACTATAAATCCTTGTATTTATGGTGTGCTTTATCGCTTCACTTTATTTCTTTATTATATTCTTACATTCCTGCTTTAGGTAATTAATATTGAATTAAAGTCTTTGTTTTGTTCTTCATAAGTAATCAGTTGGGCTTAAAATTTTTAGAAACCCAATTCACCCCCCCTCTTGGGTTGCATAGCTGGGCAACAAGTGGTATCAGAGCCGGTGCTCTAGCCCTTCTTTGATCTAACAATCAAAGAGCCAAAGATCTATGGCAACCCATGTCGGTACTTCTCTAGCTGAGGGGCAATCTACAAACCGACCTCCACTTTTCAATGGGTCTAATTACACCTATTGGAAAGCTCGGATGAAGATATTCATACAAGCACTCGACTATGATATGTGGAGTATCATAGTGAACGGTCCTCACACACCCACCAAGATTATAGATAGTGAGGAGTCAACCAAACTCAAAAAAGAATGGGATGAGGTTGACAAGAAATTGGCGCAATTAAATGCCAAAGCCATGAATGTCCTTTATTGTGCACTAGATGCAAGTGAATTTAATCATATTTCTACTTGTGCATCTGCTAAAGAAATATGGGATAGGTTAGAAGTAACCCATGAGGGAACAAATCAAGTAAAATAGTCTAAAATAAACATGCTTGTACATAAATATGAATTATTCAAAATAGAGCATGATGAGTCCATAAATGCTATGTTTACTCATTTTACTGACATAATCAATGGTTTAAAGAGTCTTGGCAAATCTTATACTAACAGTGAACTTGTAAGGAAGATTCTCAGGTCACTGCCAAGAATTTGGGAAGCCAAGGTGACTACCATCCAAGAAGCAAAGGACTTGAACACTCTACCTCTAGAAGAGCTTCTTGGATCCTTGATGACTCATGAACTTAGCATGAAGCAACATCAAGAGGATGAAGTCAAAAAGAAAAGAACCATTGCCCTCAAATCCAGAACTTCGCCTGATTATGAAACGGATGACTCTGAAGATGAAGAACAGGATGAAGAGATGGCACTCATCACCCGAAATTTAAGAAGTTTCTAAGAAAAAGAAAATAGGGGATGAGAAAGAAATTCATAAAAGGGGATCAAAGCAAAGAAAAAGAGAAAGATCAACCCCTTATATGCTACGAGTGCAAGAAGCCGGGACATTTCAGATCCAAATGTCCACAACTGAAGAAAGGTCCCAAGAAGTTCAAAAAGAAGGCAATGATGGCTACTTGGAGTGCGAGTGATGACTCAAGCTCCGACGAGGAAACCTCAATAGAACAAGTCAACCTGTGCCTGATGGCACACGAAAATGAGGTAACTTCTGAATCCACTAGTGAATTTACTTTTGAAGAATTGCATGAAGCATTCTATGATTCAATTGATGAATTAAAGAAACTAGGGAAGAAAAATAAAGAACTGAAATTGGAAAATCAGTCCTTAGTAAAACAAGCTGAAAACCTTTCAATTGAAAAATTCACATTGATTAAAGAAAATCAAAACTTTAAGGATGAAATTAACAAGCTGAAATCTATAGTAGATAAGTTCACCTTAAGTTCAAACAAACTAAATATGATCCTTGATAATCAGAAAGCTATATATGATAAGGCTGGACTTGGCTATAAACCCCTGAAGAAACAAAAATTTCTAAAGGATATTTATGTAAATTATTCAAGTAACAAGTCTACAAATATTACTTGTTTCAAATGTGGAAGAATAGGACATAAATCATACACATGTCTTATTAACAAATATGCAAACACAAAGAAAATATGGGTTCCAAAAGGAACCATCTTGACTAACCTAAAAGGATCCAAGAAAGCTTGGGTACCTAAGACAGAAACTTGACCTTTGCTTGCAGGTGTGTCTAGCATCCCAAGAAGGAAACAGGAAATGGTATCTTGACAGTGGATGCTCGGACACATGACTGGTGATGAATCACAATTCATCACGCTTGATGCTAAGGATGGAGGGATGGTCACCTTTGGAGATAATGGCAAAGGAAAGATCATCGGGATAGGTAACATTGGTATCACTCCCTCCAAATACATTGAGAATGTTTTATTAGTTATAAGTTTAAAGCATAACTTACTTAGCATTAGTCAATTCTGTGATAAAGGGTATAAAGTAGTTTTTGAATCATCTGTTTGCATTGTGACGAGTCCTATTAACGATGGCATTAAATTTATAGGACATAGGCATGGCAATGTTTATATGGTAGATTTGAATGATTTAGCCAAATTAGACATGCAATGCCTAGTATCTTTGAATGCTAAAATTAATGAGACTAGTTGGCTGTGGCATCGTAGACTTGCACATATTAGCATGCATTCTCTTTCAAAATTAATTAAAAAGGATTTAGTTCTCAGTTTGCCAAAATTGAATTTTGAAAAGGATAGAATCTGTAATGCATGCCAACTAGGTAAACAAGCTAGAGTTTCATTTAAATCCAAAAATACTGCTTCAACTTCTAGACCTTTAGAGCTCTTACATATGGACTTATTTGGACCAACAAGAACCACTAGTCTAGGAGAAAAATGATATGGCTTTGTAATAATAGATGATTACTCTCGTTTTACTTGGGTTTTCTTTTTAGCTCACAAAAATGAAACTTTTCATATTTTCACAAAATTTCATCGAAAAGTCACTAATGAAAAAGGGTTTTCAATTCAAAATATTAGAAGTGATCATGGAACTGAATTTGAAAATCATGACTTTGAAAATTTTTGTGATGAAAATGGAATAGGCCATAACTTCTCTGCTCCTAGGACACCCCAACAGAATAGGGTAGTTGAAAGGAAAAACAGAACCTTAGAAGAAATGGCCCGTACCATGCTCTGTGAAAGCAACCTTCCAAGATATTTTTGGGCGGAAGCGATTAACACAGCATGTTACATTTTAAATCGTGCTTTAATTAGATAATTTTTAAAGAAAACCCCCTATGAACTTTGGAAAAGGAAGAAAACCAAATATTGCATATTTTCATATTTTTGGTTGCCGATGTTTCGTATTAATTAATGGCAAAGAAAAACTTAGTAAATTTGATGCAAAATCAGATGAAGCAATCTTTCTAGGCTACTCCTCCACTAGTAAAGCATTTAGAGTTTTCAACAAAAGAACTTTAGTAGTTGAGGAGTCCATACATGTTGTTTTTGATGAATCTAACGATCTTCCTTCAAGGAAGAATGAGGGTGTTGATGATGTAGATCCACTAATAGAAGGTATGAAGGAGATTACTCTGAAAGATTCAGCAACTCCAGAAGACAAAGATCAAGAAGACGAACAAAATGAGAAAGGTGAAGAAACTCAAGAACAACCTCAAGGTACAAATGACCTACCCAAGGAATGGAGGTATGCTCACAACCATCCTAAGGAGTTAATTATTGGTGATCCTAAGCATGGGGTAAAAACACGTTCTTCACTTAGAGATGTACTTAATCATTGTGCTTTTGTATCTCAACTTGAACCTAAAACTTTTGAAGAAGCTAAAATGATCATAACTGGATTAATGCTATGCAAGAAGAACTTAATCAATTTGAAAGAAATAATGTTTGGACCTTAGTGACAAGACCTAAAGATTATTCAATAATTGGCACAAAATGGGTCTTTAGAAACAAATTAGATGAGCATGGAAATGTAATTAGAAATAAAGCAAGACTGGTTGCTAAGGGATATAATCTAGAAGAAAGAATTGATTTTGATGAAACCTTTGCACCTGTTGCTAGATTAGAAGCTATTAGACTTCTACATGCATATGCTTGCTTTATGAAATTCAAATTATTTCAAATGGATGTTAAAATTATATTTTTAAATGGATATATCTCTGAAGAAGTATATGTAGAACAACCCCCTGGATTTGAAAATCATGCTTTTCCTAATCATGTCTTTAGATTAAACAAAGCTTTATATGGATTAAAACAAGCACCTAGAGCATGGTATGAAAGGCTAAGCAAATTTCTACTAAATAATGATTTTTCAAGAGGTAATGTAGATACAACACTATTCATTAAAAGAAATCAAAATGATATGCTAATTATACAAATTTATGTTGATGACATAATTTTTGGGTCTACTAATGAATCCCTTTGTCAAGACTTTGCTAAGCTTATGCAGGGAGAGTTCGAGATGAGCATGATGGGAGAACTCACCTTCTTCCTCGGACTCCAAATCAAACAATCAAAAGAAGGAATCTTCATCACCCAAAGCAAGTACACCAAGGAACTACTCAAAAGATTTGGAATGGAGAACTGCAAACCAATTGGCACACCAATGAGTCCCTCATGTAAGCTTGACAAGGATGATGAAGGTAAAATTGTAGACTTAAAATACTACAGAGGTATAATTGGTTCATTACTATATTTAACTGCAAGTAGGCCTGATATCATGTTTAGTGTTTGTTTATGTGCTAGATATCAATCTAATCCTAAGGAATCTCATTTGAATGCTGTTAAAAGAATCCTTAGACACTTAAATGATACTCTAAGGACTCACAAATTAATTTATTAGGATATTCAGATAATGATTTTGCTGGATGTAAATTAGATAGAAAAAGCACAAGTGGAACTTGCCAATTTTTTGGAGTTAACCTAATCTCATGGTTTAGCAAGAAACAAAATTCGGTGGCACTGTCTACGGCTGAGGCCGAATACATTACAGCCGGAAGTTGTTGTGCTCAAATCTTGTGGATTAAGCAACAACTCGAAGACTTTAGAATCAAACTTAATAAAACACCAATAAGATGTGATAATACAAGTGCCATAAATCTATCTAAAAATCCAATTCAACACTCAAGATCCAAACATATTGAAATAAGACATCATTTCATAAGAGAACATGTTCAAAACAAAAATATAATTTTTGAATATGTTTGCACTGAAAATCAATTAGCTGATATCTTTACAAAGGCCCTTAGTGAGGATAGATTCTGTGAAATTAGGAGAAATCTAGAAATTCTAGATCCATATGCCTAAACTTCTCTTAATTGATATCAAATATTCTTAGAGCCCAATTTCTAACAACTATCCTGGTCCCAAAAGCTCAATTTATCATTCTAAAAACTTATCATTAAGCAAAATTCCTTCACCCAAAATTTTGAATTTTTCTGGAATTTATTTGTATTTTTTCTGAATTTTTGAACTTCATGAGTCGACCCCCATGAGTCGACTCAATGGCAAACTTGTAAATCCCACCAACTTTCAACGGGTTCATTGTTTTTATAAGGGTTACTGTTTGTGAGACGACCATCTTCCCATCGTCCTTCTTCCAAAAGCCGTCTTCTCCAACTCTTTTTGCTCCAAATCCAAGGATTAATTTTGAAACAATTCTCCCTCCTCCTCTCCACCAAAAATCGTCACCTTAGAAAGGAACTTTTCGGGCTTTCTCGCATTGCTTGGCGCGGTTGGAATGTGCCCTAGCACTTCACCAATCTTTCAAAATCCACTTCTTTTCTCCACCAAAATCCCTCTTTATTCTCTTGTGTTGCTCCTAGATTGATTTTGATGACTACAAAATAGTTTGAAGGGATACAAATATTTTTATTTGAAAAAGACCTTATGCTCTACAGGGGCAAAATCATAATTTCATCAAAACTCTGATTTGATAGCATCATCGTGTAGAACAAATGATATGTAATCTATTGGTGAAAGTTTTATGGTTTTTGGACTTATATTTTTGGAGTTATGAAGGTTTGAAGTTCATGAGTCGACTCATGAGTCAACTCATGAAACTATGAGCTGATTGGCACGCAAAGATTAGCCATGGCACGCTGGTTTTCTGGCTTGGCACGACCTGTGAGTCGACTCATGAGTCGACCCACAAGGCATGAGTCGACTCATGAGTCGACTTCTGCTGTTTTGGGCCAAGAAAATCCAGAAACCAAATCTCTGGACTTTGCAACAGAGGTCGACTCATGAGTCACCCCTGAGGCATGAGTCGACTCATATGACGGGATTTGCCTGTAACGGCTAGTTTTTGGCCAGATTTGGTTGCTTTTTAATGCTGCTTTTTGTGCTCTAACGGCTCTTTTTCTGCCTAGTTTGTTTTCCCTTGTCTCTTAAGGCTATAAAAGGTTTCAAAAGGTGGAAAACAAAAATGAGAGAGATCCAAATATCCAAGAGGCATTCAAGTGATTTGAAAAGAGAAAATCAAGAGCATTCAAGAGGGCATTCAAGTGCATTCAAGAGAAGGTTTTTCAAGCCAACTACTCAACATCATACAAGAGCTCATTTAAAAGCCTTCAAGAAGCCATCAATCAAGCTCACCAACTCCTCAAGCATTTACTTCATCTCTCATCCACTTTGAGGAAATTCAAGAGGGGCTTCTTCATTTGAGTAAAGCATATTTATTGTTATATTCGCTCACTTAAGGAGCTATTCTTGTACTTATTTGTGCTCTAAACTGATTTTATCTTGTGAGTAATTATTTTTGTTTTGGAGGTTTTCAAAACAAGGAAAGGTTGATCCGAACCTGAAATCGGAGTGTATTGGGTCGGCTTGTACCCGGGAAACAAGTGGACTAGCTTGGGATAGCTAGTGTCGGAGTTTCCGACGGTTGTATTCGGGTTGAATACAAAGTATAGTGGATTGGAATTCCCAAGTAGGAGCTTGGGGAGTGGATGTAGGTGCAAGGTTGGCACCGAACCACTATAAATCATTGTGTTTGTGGCATGCTTTATTGTTTTCTTTAATTCTCTATTATATCCTTGCATTCTTGTTTTAAGTAATTAATCTCAAACTAAAGTCTCTCTCCTCATTCATCAAGCTTTTGATATATAATTTTTACAAGTAATTAGTTAAGCCTAAAATTTTTAAAACCCAATTCACCCCCCCTCTTGGGTTGCATAGCTGGGCAACAAGTGGTATCAGAGCCCGGTGCTCTAGCCCTTCTTTGATCTAACAATCAAAGAGCCAAAGATCTATGGCAACCCACGTCGGCACTTCTCTAGCCGAGGGGCAATCTACCAACTGACCTCCACTTTTCAATGGGTCTAATTACACCTATTGGAAAGCTCGGATGAAGATTTTCATACAAGCACTAGACTATGATATGTGGAGTATCATAGTGAACGGTCCACACACACCCACCAAGATAATAGATGGTGAGGAGTCAACCAAATCCGAAAGAGAATGGGATGAGGTTGATAAGAAATTGGCACAGTTAAATGCTAAAGCTATGAATGTTCTTTATTGTTCACTTGATGCAAATGAATTTAATCGCATTTCTACCTGTGCATCTGCTAAAGAAATATGGGATAGGTTAGAAGTAACCCATGAGGGAACAAATCAAGTAAAGGAGTCTAAAATAAACATGCTTGTACATAAATATGAGTTATTTAAAATGGAGCATGATGAGTCCATAACTGCTATGTTTACTCGCTTTACTGAATAATTAATGGTTTGAAGAGTCTTGGCAAATCTTATACTAACAGTGAGCTTGTAAGGAAGATTCTCAGGTCATTGCCAAGAACCTGGGAAGCCAAGGTGACTGCTATCCAAGAAGCAAAGGACTTGAACACTCTACCTCTAGAAGAGCTTCTTGGATCCTTGATGACTCACGAGCTTAGCATGAAGCAACATCAAGAGGATGAAGTCAAAAAGAAGAGAACCATTGCCCTCAAATCCACAGCCTCTCCTGATGAAGAAACTGACGACACAGATGATGAAGAACAGGATGAAGAAATGGCACTCATCACCCGAAGATTCAAGAAGTTCCTAAGAAAGAGGAAACAGGGGATGAGAAAGAGACCTTTCACAAAAGGGGAACAAAGCAAAGAGAAAGAAAAAGATCAACCCCTTATATGCTATGAGTGCAAGAAGCCGGGGCATTTCAAATCCGAATGTCCACAATTGAAGAAAGGTCCCAAAAAGTTCAAAAAGAAGGCAATGATGGCCACATGGAGTGCGAGCGACGACTCAAGCTCCGATGAGGAGACCTCAACAGAACAAGCCAACCTGTGCCTTATGGCACACGATAATGAGGTAATTTCTGAAACCCCTAGTGAATTTACTTTTGAAGAATTGCATGAAGCCTTCAATGATTTAATTGATGAATTGAAGAAACTAGGAATGAAAAACAAAGAACTAAAATTGAAAAATCAGTCTTTAGTAAAACAAGCAGAAAATCTTTCAATTGAAAAATCTACTTTGCTTCAAGAGAACCAAAGCCTAAAGAATGATATTAATAAGCTGAAACCTATAGTAGATAAATTCACCTTAAGTTCAAACAAACTAAATATGATTCTTGAAAATCAAAAGGCCGTATATGATAAGGCCGGACTTGGCTATAACCCCTTAAAGAAACAAAAATTTCTGAAAAATATTTATGTAAATTATTCAAGTAACAAGCCTACCAATACTACTTGTTTTAAATATGGTAGAATAGGACATAAATCTTACACTTGTGCAAACATAACTGTAAAGAAAATATGGGTTCCAAAAGGAACCATCTTGACTAACCAAAAAGGACCCAAGAAAGCTTGGGTACCTAAAACAAAAACTTGATATTTGTTTGCAGGTGTGTCTAGCATCCCATGGAGAAAACAGGAAATGGTATCTGGACAGTGGATGCTCGAGACACATGACTGGTGATGAATCACAATTCATCACGCTTGATGCTAAGGATGGAGGGATGGTCACCTTTGGAGATAATGGCAAAGGAAAGATCATCGGGATAGGTAACATTGGTATCACTCCCTCCAAATATATTGAAAATGTTTTGTTAGTTAAAGGTTTAAAGCATAACTTACTTAGCATTAGTCAATTTTGTGATAAAGGGTATAAAGTAGTTTTTGAATCATCTGTTTGTATTGTGACTAGTCCTATTAATGATGGCATCAAATTTATAGGACATAGACATGGCAATGTTTATATGGTAGATCTAAATGATTTAGCCAAATTAGACATGCAATGCCTAGTATCCTTAAATGCTAAAGTTAATGAGACTAGTTGGCTTTGGCATCGTAGACTTGCTCACATTAGCATGCATTCTCTTTCAAAATTAATTAAGAAAGAATTAGTTCATGGCTTGCCTAAACTGAATTTTGAAAAAGATAGGATTTGTGATGCATGTCAACTAGGTAAGCAAACTAGAGTTTCATTTAAATCCAAAAACATTGTTTCAACTTCTAGACCATTAGAGCTTTTGCATATGGATTTATTTGGACCAACTAGAACCACAAGTTTAGGAGGAAAACGATATGGTTTTGTAATAATAGATGATTATTCACGTTTTACTTGGGTTTTCTTTTTGGCACACAAAGATGAAACTTTTCATATTTTCACTAAATTTCATCGAAAAGTCACTAATGAAAAAGGATTTTCAATTCAAAATATTAGAAGTGACCATGGAACTGAATTTGAAAATCAAGACTTTGAAAAATTTTGTGATGAGAATGGAATCGGCCATAACTTCTCTGCTCCTAGAACACCCCAACAAAATGGGGTAGTTGAAAGGAAAAACAGAACCTTAGAAGAAATGGCCCGTACCATGCTTTGTGAAAGCAACCTTCCAAGATATTTTTGGGCGGAAGCTATTAACACAGCATGTTACATTTTAAATCGTGCTTTGATCAGACAATTTTTAAAGAAAACCCCCTATGAACTTTGGAAAGGAAGAAAACCAAATATTGCATATTTTCATGTTTTTGGCTGCCGATGTTTTGTATTAAATAATAGCAAGGAAAGACTTGGTAAATTTGATGCAAAATCAGATGAAGCAATCTTTCTGGGTTACTCCTCTACTAGTAAAGCTTTTAGAAGTTTTTAATAAAAGAACTTTAGTAGTTGAGGAGTCCATTCATGTTGTCTTTGATGAATCTAACGATCTTCCTTCAAGGAAGAATGAGGGTGTTGATGATGCAGATCCATTAATAGAAGGTATGAAGGAGATCACTCTGAAAGATTCAGCCACTCCAGAGGACAAGGAACAAGAAGACAAACAAGATGAGATAGGTGAGGAAATTCAAGAACAACCTCAAGGTACAAATGACCTACCCAAGGAATGGAGGTATGTTCACAACCACCCTAAGGAGTTAATTATTGGTGATCCTATGCATGGTGTAAAAACTCGCTCTTCACTTAGAGATGTGTTTAATCATTGTGCTTTTGTATCTCATTTTGAACCTAAAACTATTGAAGAAGCTGAAAAAGATCATAATTGGATTAATGCAATGCAAGAGGAACTTAATCAATTTGAAAGAAATAATGTTTGGACTTTGGTTTCAAGACCTAAAAACTGTTCAATAATTGGCACAAAATGGGTCTTTAGAAACAAATTAGATGAGCATGGTAATGTAATTAGAAATAAAGCAAGATTGGTTGCTAAAGGATATAATCAAGAAGAAGGGATTGATTTTGATGAAACCTTTGCACCTGTAGCTAGATTAGAAGCCATTAGACTTCTACTTGCATATGCTTGCTTTATGAAATTCAAATTGTTCCAAATGGATGTTAAAAGTGATTTTTAAATGGATTTATTGCTGAAGAAGTTTATGTAGAACAACCCCCTGGATTTGAAAATCATGCTTTTCCTAATCATGTTTTTAAATTAAATAAGGCTTTATATGGATTAAAACAAGCACCTAGAGCATGGTATGATAGACTAAGCAAATTTTTACTAAATAATGGTTTTTCAAGAGGTAATGTAGATACAACCCTCTTTATCAAAAGAAATCAAAATGATATGTTAGTTATACAAATTTATGTTGATGACATAATTTTTGGGTCTACTAATGAATCCCTTTGTCAAGACTTTGCTAAGCTTATGCAGGGGGAGTTCGAGATGAGCATGATGGGAGAACTCACCTTCTTCCTCGGACTCCAGATCAAACAATCAAAAGAGGGAATCTCCATCACCCAAAGCAAGTACACCAAGGAACTACTCAAAAGATTTGGAATGGAGAACTCCAAACCCATTGGCACACCAATGAGTCCCTCATGTAAGCTTGACAAGGACGATGAAGGTAAATGTGTAGACTTAAAATACTATAGAGGTATGATTGGATCATTATTATATTTAACTGCAAGTAGGCCTGATATCATGTTTAGTGTTTGTTTATGTGCTAGATATCAATCTAATCCTAAAGAATCTCATTTGAATGCTGTTAAAAGAATCCTTAGATACTTAAATGGTACTCAAACTTTAGGGTTATGGTACTCTAAGGACTCACAAATAGATTTATTAGGATATTCTGATGCTGACTTTGCTGGATGTAAACTAGATAGAAAAAGCACAAGTGGAACTTGTCAATTTCTTGGAGTTAACCTAATCTCATGGTTTAGCAAGAAACAAAATTCGGTAGCACTGTCTACGGCTGAGGCCGAATACATTGCAGCCGAAAGTTGTTGTGCTCAAATCTTGTAGATTAAGCAACAACTCGAAGACTTTGGAATTAAACTTAATGAAACACCAATAAGATGTGACAACACAAGTGCCATAAATCTATCTAAAAATCCTATTCAACACTCAAGATCCAAACATATTGAAATAAGACATCACTTCATAAGAGAACATGTTCAAAACAAAAATATAATTCTTGAATATGTTTGCACCAAAAATCAATTAGCTGATATCTTTACAAAGGCCCTTAGTGAGGATAGATTCTGTGAAATTAGGAGAAATCTAGGAATTCTTGATCCATTTGCCTGAATTAATTTTCAAATTCCAATGATTTATGGTCAAAATTTCCTAAGAGCTCAATTTCCAACACCTTTCTTGGTCCCAAAAGCTCAAGTTTTTTATTCTAAAAACTCATCTTAGAGCTAAACTCCTTCTCTCCAAATTTTAAATTTTTCTGGAATTTATTCACATTTTTCCTGATTTTCTGAACTTCATGAGTCGACCCCCATGAGTCGACTCAATGGCAAACTTGTAATTCCCAGCAACTTCCAACGGGCTGAAGGGTTTATATTTTGAATTACTGTTTGTGAGCCGACCCTCACGCTCGTCTTCCTCCTTCCGAAATCCATTCTCCCTTCTCCCATTTGCTCCATTTCCAAGGCTTGAGCTAGTGGAACTCCTCCCGCCTCCTCTCCACCGCAAATCACCACTCGGGGAAAGGTTCTTTTGTGACCTCTTCCCTTGTTCTTCACGGTTGGAGCGTGCCCTAGCACTCCACCGTCCCTCTCAAATCCACTTATTCTCTCCTCCAAAACCTCAAATCACTCTCTTGTGATCCTTCCTCCACTCTCTCACTTGCTCCTCAAGTCTCCTCGCCTGGTATTGAAGAGGTTATGGCACCAAAAATGAAACTTCCCCAAAGGAGAAAGTCTGTCCGGGATCTTGAAGAAAGTGTCAGAAGGAAAAGGCAAGCGGCACAGTCCTCCTCTGCTCCCGTTCCAGCTTCAGTTCAAGGTCCTTCACAGTCTTCTCAAACCCCCAGTAAGAACCCTCTCTCAGATAGAAAAGTAGAACCGGGAAAAACATTGACTTTCGGTTCTTTGAAAGTGAGGGATTTTCTTTAGCAAGTAAGATCAAAAATCAGGGATGGAGCTTTTACTGTACACTTAAAGAAGTCACCTATGTTGACCTAGTTAGGAGTTTTATCAGAATCTTATTTATGGAAATGGGTCAGTGACTTCAACTGTGAAAGGGATTGATATATGTGTGGATCCTGTCATCTTAGAGGAGATTTTACATTTACCTAGTGAAGGTTATGCATACATGGAACTCCCCATGAAAGAAGAAGGTATAAATGTTATTCTTGGAGGAACCTACCAAGGGAATTTGAATAAACTAGAGGCCAAGATTTTACCTATAGAAATGAGAATCTTACATCAAATGGTCACAAAACTTTTCTTCCCTAGGAGTGGTAGGCACGATCTTCTGTCAGGCAGGGACATATGCATTATGTTTCACATTATCACAGAAACCCCCTAAACCTCCCAGCACTTATGATAGAGGCCATGAGAGAGACTCTGAACAGATCTAAGGCACATTTGCCTTATGGTATGGCCCTGACTAGAGTTTTCAGGAGGTTTGGAGTTAGTTGTGAGGGGGAGGCTCCCACCAAACTGTCTCATGTTGATACCTTCAACCTACACACCTTGCATCGAATGGGGTTCACAAAAAGTGGTGGTGGTTGGATCAGGGGAGCTGAGGAAAGAACAGAAGAAAGAGCAGAAGAGAGAGCAGAAGAAAGAGCTGAGGATACAGCAGGAGACAGAACTGAAGTCAGAGCTGAAGAAGAAGAAGGTCCATCATCTCCTGTTCATGACATCAGGGCAGCTTCACCAGATATACAGTTCTTTCCGGATCCAGAGGCTGGCCCTTCTGAGTTTACCAGGATACCCACACCTGTGCATCAGCCAAAGAGTAGAGCACCTCCGCCAGAGTTCACACTGTCCGATTATCAGATTGAGCGGATTGCACAGCGTATGGTCTCTTTGATGTCGAGTCAGATGAGCAGTACTTCATTTGTACCAGGGGCTACTTCTACTGATCAGACTTTGACTCCCCACATCTCCACAGTATATCAGATAATGGCAGATCAGTCCATGAGGATTCAGCAGCTTGAGGACACTGTACTGAGACTGACTGGCAGAGTTCTCGAGTTACAGGGGCAGGTCTTCGATTTGGCACACCCTCAGCCTCAGGAGTCTACGATTGAGGTCACTGATCTCACTGCAGAGGCCGGCAGACTCAGAGGAGCTCTTGAGGGCGGTTATGAGTTACTGAGGAAGGAGATCAGAGGATCAAGTGAGCAAGCTACTACTCAGTTCACTGCACTTCTCCAGGCTGTCTCCAGGGCACTGACTGTACTTGACTCCATCAGACTTACCCTTTCAGTTCAGTCCCTAGCTTCTCAGCGTTCTCAGCCACCCAGTTCCTCCCGTTCGCCTGCTCGTGCCAGTTCTTCCTCTCGTGCCAGAGGCAGACGGGGTCGAGGACGCATCTCAGATCCAGATCCATCTTCTCCTTATCACATTTCTGATGATTCTGATCATTGATCATTTCTAGATCCTAAGTCTTAGTGTTTAGTCCTCTCTAGGATCTGTATTTTTGGGGCCATGTATTGACATGAGCTAGTTGACTTTGTATGATACTTTTTATGTTACAATCTATGTACTAAAACAATCATAGCTTTACCTTTGGAATGATGATTATCTTACTTTGGTTATATATTCTCTTTTGTGAAATATTATCTTCTCTTTATGGTATTATCATTTTATGATTGCTGTTAATAGTTGCTTCATTAAGGGGGAGCAAACCCTACAAGAGGAGAAACTAAAGAATGCTTCAGAAAAAGGACTTAACCTTGTTTGATGATGTCAAAAAGGGGGAGAAATTAAACACAAAGAAATCCATCAAAAGCAAACACTACAAATTATGAGAAATTAATACATTGACAATTTTAAGTACAAATGCTAAATATACTGCAAATAAGTACCTTTTAAAATTACTCATACTCTGATTTGCTGTAAACCATTGAATATGCTTTGATAGGCTTTCAAATTCCAAACCCACTCTGATATATTGAATACATTGCTCTAATACTTTGACAATTTTTTTTACTACTCCGATACATTACTCAATTTTACTCTGATACATTGAAAAACTGTTTTTATTACTCTGATACTTTGCAAAATTTTTCTCTGATACTTTGTAAAATTGTTTTCCCTACACTGATACATTGCAGGATTTTCATTTCTCTTGCTCTGATACATCTTAAACTTAAATGATCTAATACTCTTTCCAAATCAACTATTAAATATGCTTTGGCACACATGACTAGTTTTGAGAATTGAGAAAAAAATTTTTTTTTTTTCTTGCTCTGATAATAAAATCAAACTTTCTGCTCTAACACCAAAACAATAATCCAATGAGCATATCCTCCAATCTTTAAGCAAATGGACAAACCATTTATGCATACAACCATTTGTATCACATGCCAAAAGAATCATACTCTTTTCAAGCATATGCACCTAAAATACAATCTGTTGAAATTCATGATTCATATAAATGCTTTTGTTCAAATGTTTTGTCATCATCAAAAAGGGGGAGATTGTTGCTCCTAGATTGATTTTGATGACTACAAAATAGTTTGAAGGGATACAAATATTTTTTATTTGAAAAAGACCTTATGCTCTACAGGGGCAAAATCATAATTTCATCAAAACTCTGATTTGATAGCATCATCGTGTAGAACAAATGATATGTAATCTATTGGTGAAAGTTTCATGATTTTTGGACTTATATTTTTGGAGTTATGAAGGTTTGAAGTTCATGAGTCGACTCATGAGTCAACTCATGAAACTATGAGCTGATTGGCACGCAAAGATTAGCCATGGCACGCTGGTTTTCTGGCTTGGCACGACCTGTGAGTCGACTCATGAGTCGACCCACAAGGCATGAGTCGACTCATGAGTCGACTTCTGCTGTTTTGGGCCAAGAAAATTCAGAAACCAAATCTCTGGACTTTGCAACAGAGGTCGACTCATGAGTCGACCCTTGAGGCATGAGTCGACTCATGAGTCGACTCATATGACGGGATTTGCCTGTAACGGCTAGTTTTTGGCCAGATTTGGTTGCTTTTTAATGCTGCTTTTTGTGCTCTAACGGCTCTTTTTCTGCCTAGTTTGTTTTCCCTTGTCTCTTAAGGCTATAAAAGGTTTCAAAAGGTGGAAAACAAAAAAAGAGAGAGATCCAAATATCCAAGTGGCATTCAAGTGATTTGAAAAGAGAAACTCAAGAGCATTCAAGAGGGCATTCAAGTGCATTCAAGAGAAGGTTTTTCAAGCCAACTACTCAACATCATACAAGAGCTCATTTAAAAGCCTTCAAGAAGCCATCAATCAAGCTCACTAACTCCTCAAGCATTTACTTCATCTCTCATCCACTTTGAGAAAATCCAAGAGGGGCTTCTTCATTTGAGTGAAGCGTATTTATTGTTATATTCGCTCACTTAAGGAGCTATTCTTGTACTTATTTGTGCTCTAAACTGATTTTATCTTATGAGTAATTATTTTTGTTTTGGAGGGTTTCCAAAATAAGGAAAGGTTGATCCGAACCTGAAATCGGAGTGTATTGGGTCGGCTTGTACCCGGGAAACAAGTGGACTAGCTTGGAATAGCTAGTGTCGGAGTTTCCGACGGTTGTATTCGGGTTGAATACAAAGTATAGTGGATTGGAATTTCCAAGTAGGAGCTTGGGGAGTGGATGTAGGTGCAAGGTTGGCACCGAACCACTATAAATCATTGTGTTTGTGGCATGCTTTATTGTTTCTCTTTAATTCTCTATTATATCCTTGCATTCTTGTTTTAAGTAATTAATCTCAAACTAAAGTCTCTCTCCTCATTCATCAAGCTTTTGATATATAATTTTTACAAGTAATTAGTTAAGCCTAAAATTTTTAAAACCCAATTCACCCCCCCTCTTGGGTTGCATAGCTGGGCAACACAATTTGGTTAAGGGATCTTGATATTGAAAAATCCTAATGTTGAAAATACTACTAGGGGCCTTCCTTCATGCTAGGTTAATGTTATATCATGAACTATGGCAAGCTTGTTATATTACCATAAGATTTGTCGTAAGGATTGATATAATATAATCCTGATGCATAAAAGATGCTTACGGCAATTTTGGATATACTGCTTTGTTGTGTTACCACAAGGACAATTATATTCAAATTTGACTGTATTGAAATGAAAAGTCTTACTTAACAAAAATATTATAGCTTATTGTATTATCACAAGACTAATAATATTTTAGAGATCAAGATCTAATATTAAAAATTACATGAGATACAATTGAAAAGAGTTTTCTACCTATGACTCATAAAGGTTTGTTGTATTAACACGAGATTATTATAAGAAATTAGAGTCTCAATCTCACTAAGATAAATATAGAATATATCTCGTTCATCATAGTAGAGGGTTATGATGTTTGATAAAATAGTGAAAGACATAATTAAATCTAAATATATTATTTAATTATGTAAGTCAACATGAGTTATTTGCTTATGTAATGTTCTTAATTTATTGTAGATTAAATTCTATAAATGGCATCTTCATTATCATTACGAAAAATTTTAGATTTCAACAAGTTGATCGATCCCAATTATGTGGACTGTATTGAGATTTCATGATTTCATGCATGCAAAAATTTTGAAACAAGTACGCAGCAAAAATTTTGAAAACTTAGATTAAATCTAATTTAATCTAAGCATGTATAAGATCAAATCTTAAAACCATAAATAAGATTTACATATGTGAGATAGGATTCAGATACAGAAATCAAATAGAAAAAAATAAATAGACTTCATATCTTGGTGTGGGTTGATCTTTCATGCAAACTGATGATCATGGATATCTTTCGAAGGTCCCTTGAAGCGACACAAGCATCCGGTCTCTACAGATATCTACATGAGACTTTGATCTGATCAGAAACTTTTTAATCTTACCGGAGTACTAGCTCCCTTACAGAGATCACATCTTGATGGTTGAAAATCTTTTTTCTCTCAAGACATTCTTAGAGAAGAAGAAGAAAAAAGAGGATGATGATTTCTACGCTAGAGATCATGAGAAGAATCCTTTCTTCTCTTTTCTTCCTATAACCCATGCACCAAATCTCTACACTAGAGATGTCAGAATTTTTGTCCAACTTTTGGACAAAGAGAAGAAGAAAAACTATGTCCAAACTAGGGCAAAAGAGAGAGAGAAAAGTCTCTAACAACCAACCTTTGGTTGTTGGCAAGAAAGAAAGGATATGGACCATCTTACCTCATGCCCATGACCTTCACACCGTGCCTCTCTCCCTTGGATTTTCCATGCACTTCTCCTCTGGTTTGTGGCATCAAAACCTGATCATCATCAGCCCATCTAACGCCCCATATGGTGCTAGGTTTAAATAGTCAAAGGGGATAGGGTTTAGGTGAAGAGATAAGAGTCCATATATCATAGGACTCTTGATTTATTGCCGCCCAACACCAACTCTTTTGCGCCCAGGTTATCTCATGGAAAAAAGAGAGTTTCCCATGGATTATTACACACAAAAAGGAAGAGGGGCATGGGGTATTTAAGCATCCAAATTTGGTTGGGTGTGGGACCTTTTATTGCACATGGAAAGGAAGAGTTTTGACATCATGGGACTCTTCTTTAGGTGGCTGATTTAAATCCAATAAAACTCTAACCAATTCTAATCATATTAGAAATTGATTAGACCCAAATAGATGAAAATTTAAATCTGATTAGGAGTCCAAACTATTTAGATTAGATATCACCTAATTAGAGGAGTTCTAGTCCTTTTGGACTCTCTCTTGGTGTTTGAGTCAAACTCAATTTAATCCTAATTCAATTAGGATTTAGTACATCCATGAAGATGAGAATTTCTAATCCAAATAGGAACTCAAACATTCTTAGTTAGATTCTAGTCTAATTAAAAATTAAGTCAAATCCAAATTCTAATTCAACAAGTAATTATTCTCCCATACAATTTGGTTATCTCATAACCCAATTAGGCTTGATCAAATCAAACCCATATCAAGTCAAATTAAATCTAATTTAATTAGACTTGATGCAAGCCCCATTGCTCAATCAAATTGAGCCAATTAGCAATCTAATTACTAATTAATTCTCTTATAACTGACTAACTCTTTAGCGAGTTACTTGACTACAACTTTTGCATTAGAATAATCATCAATCAAATTGATAATTAAATCTTATCATGACTCATAATCATAATTCAACCATCTGATCAGTCAAAAGCCTCTTTGTGTGTGATCTGACAGGTTCTATTCTATCTGGTAGTGAGATATATTATGATCCCTATCATAATATCATCAAAACTCCTTTCAATGGGGTAGAACCATTCAAACTTTGCCCATCAAGGATCATCGATTATCAAGATGATGCTCGTGGATCTCACAATCCACCAGTGACACCTAGCAGTATGTAGTGGTAACTCAGCAGAATAAAAGGTGATGAACCTCTAGGTGCAGTTAACATATGATACAGTTCCTCTATCATGAGTTCCGACTAGATGGCGGATCATGGATGAATCGTCAAACCTCATCATCGATCATATGATAGATTTAATCAGCTCGAGTCCATGTATAATTCTCATAAAAATTTTTTTCATCAATCACACTGCTATGGTCATAGACTTAAAGACTTAGCTTCTTAAATCCCATAGGACTACTCTCTTCTGCTAGGTTCGATAGATTCTATCTAGATGCACAACCTACTCCTACAATGGATCAACTGTTGCCAACATCCACTATAAGAACTCATTGAGTCAATATTTATGTGTAGTCAAACTCCAGCAACCTCACTGCGAGTAGCTGTAGCACTGTAGGTCAAAAGATCAGTCATACAACTGTAGCATCGAGAAAATCACTAACGAGTGAGCAAACATCCATGTGACTTCTCATGTTGGTCACTCTCAGTGCTAGTTATTTTTTAACAATCACCTACACTCTCACTCCAATATCACTATACCACAGACTCGAGACTCATTTGTCCAAAAGAAGTGATCCATGCACTAATTTATTCAGATCAATCACCATCCCCATGATGATTATATGACCAAGAGCAATTTAGGAATTAACTATCAATGACACGTCTCAAATTTCCAACTCTTTGAGAATATGTGTCATCATCTTATTAATCCCTTGGATGATTCATGGACATATGAAACATGAATGGTAATATAAATGCCCATTAAGTACAAAATCATGTCCTCATAACAAGTTATGTGTCAGTCAAGGTTGGCTTCTAGGGCATACATCCAACAATCTTTCAGTTGCACTAAAGCCAATTTATCATATACCAAGCCCCATCTTCTCAAGACAGGCTATAGTCTTCGGCTAGCTTAGTGACTTTTTAATGGGTTGACAACATCTCATGTGGTATTTGTCCTCTGCACCTCTATGTATTTCTACTTGAGGTAGTCGCGTATTCTGCTGCTTTATGTGCTTAGATATCTGATGAGACCTAGGCTCCTTAGCAAAGGCTATGGTGCCATTGCCTTTGCGATATAGTGTTAGGACATCTGATGGCATGACATCCAGTTCTATAACTAACATTAAAGTCAGAATACATCCTACACATCTACAGTGTACTCAGCTTCCAATGATCGATTGCTTGAAATCTTTCCAAGATATCAATATGATTACACCTATGATGTAGATATTCTACTATCAACGACAAACATAAAATCTGAATTGGTGTATCCTCCCACTCCTAGCTTTGATCCTTCTCCAAAATTAAGAACAAATCCTTAGTTCTTCTCAAGAGCTTAAGGATATTTTCACAGCAATCCAGTGCTCCCAATCTAGATATAACTGATATCTACTCGTGACATTTACAGTATTAACTATATCAGTTCAAGTACATTACATGGCATACATCTATACCCAAAAGGATAGCAGACCCCTCTCTGAGATTTTTATGCTGAACCCTTTCAGCATCTAGACTCTGTACTTTATCTATGAAAACATAAGCATCCAATTACATCTATCTCTATAGATCTTTATATTCTTAGAATATAGGATGCTTGCTTTATTTCTTTTATAGAGAATTTTATATACAACCATATTTTAACCAATGTCAGTATTGGACACTCCCACTGATCCTTTTGGAAACACATAATTTTTTATTTCTGATCAAATAATTTGATCATATCATCGAAATGAATGTTCCAACTCCAAGATTATTGAAGACTTTGTGATCTCATATCACAAGAAGTAAAATTCATAAGCTATTTCATACAGAAATCTTCAAAAGATATCCATTCAGAAAAGCTATTTCACATCCCTTTCTAGAAGTCGATGTCTAACATCACCTCGTTATAGGTTTTGGGATCATCTTTATGTTTCCTATCTCCTATGAGAAATAATTTTTCTCTACATCCTTTGTTAAGCATATCTAAGTACCTTTCGAGAGGATAGGAGATCCTACTATATGTACGAGGTGGAGGAGGAATATATGTATACTGGCTCATCATGAATAGATTCCTTAGGTCCTATGGCTCGCTGCTCTTTAGAGATACTCTCTTCGAGCTAAACTTTCCTTCCACTACTTCATCTTGGTTAAATAATTTTTTAAGAAGATTGCATGATGAATCACAATCACATTATGATCCTTTCAAAAGAAAAGTAGTATCCCAAACTCTTTTAGGATGAGCTTTATAGACCTATCCTCTAACATATCCACCTACTGTCCTTGACACAGGCTGGATATCTTTGGATCTTAAAATAATCAAGATTCAGTTCTCACCATACCATATCTTATACAGTGTAGTAGGAGTATATTTAAAGAGAACCTAATTTCATAGAAATAAAGCATGTTCCTAAAGAAATAAAAATAAATCAGTGAATTCTATCATGGATCGGACCATATCATATATAGTCTCATAACTCTTCTTAATTATCTTATTGAGCTAAGATATACTAAGAGGGGTCCAGTATGAAACTATGCTATTTTATGAGATAACCAAGAAATTTTTTTCTTTGGTATTGCATCTTTGATCCGATCAAAGTATCTTTAGAAATTTTTCGATTTGCTTCTCTACTTTACATCTGAATTCTTTAAATCTTTCAAAAATTTCAGATTTATATCTCATATACATATCCATACCATAACTAATCATTGGTAAAGGTAATGAAGTAGAGATAAGTTTCTTTATTAGCACATCAAATAAGCTACACATATCAAATATGTATTAGGATAAGTATCTCAGTAGTCCTTTTCCTCTTGTCCTACAAGAATAGCTTGGACATATTTTCTCAAAGAGATGATGCACAAACTAGATATGACTAAGCAGTCAATGAGCCCAAAAGCCCATATTTCTTTAGTTTGTTAATCATTTTTTTTCCTATATAACTTAGCCTAAGGTTCCATATATACTTTAAAATTTATCTCAACTCTGGATCTCTCAGATCCAATGATATTCACTATTCACTCAATTAAGTTCACAGATATATCACTATGAAAATGATAGAGACTGTCTCTAAGAACTAAATTCAAACGATAATCACAAAGGATAGATGCTCATGGCCACAGCAGCAACTCTTATCCTTTTGCCATTTTAAGGGTTACTTCCTCAACCCTTTACCTTTCCATAGACTTTATACAAAAATACTAGAGTCTAAAACTCAATTGGGAGAAGAGAAAATCATAAGGATAGTATTGAACAATTTCGACATGCCTACTCAAGGCATGTCTTTGTTCCTTTAAGCTCTCCTGGCATGTACCTGTGAACTTTTCCAGGTTTTTAAGTTACCAATACTTTTGACCAATTCAGATAAGATGCTAAGATGGTCATTCATATGGTAATTTACCATAAACTATCTATATAAACTAAACAGGGATCGCAGGATCAAATCCACAAGCAATTCCTTGTGCATGGTCATGTCGAGCCTTTTAAGCTCTTTAATATCCTTGATTATTATCAAATAACGATCATAGACTGACTGCCCATCTGCATCTCATGTGTTGTGTGACTCTGATCACCTTACAATATTTGTAGATGAATCAATATATCATTGGCAGTGAACATGTACTCATGCATATGTTGGAGTTTATCTAACATGGACTTCAACATATAGCACCTATCTTTATTATCATTATCCATATACTCATCAAGTATAGCTCGTTGACTTTGGGTTGGACAGGTTGTTAACATTAGAATAACCTTGTAGAGAATATTGCTTAATTTTTTAAAATTAAGAATGATTTTTAGGTTTGCAAACCAGTCTATGTAATTGATTTTGGTTAATGGTTGATATCTAGGATTTGAGCTAGAGGGTTGAAAGCTGAGACAATGAACAACAGAGAGCAAAGATTTTAGTTGAATATTTATACTTATTTCATAATTTACTCTAAGAACTTTTAGATGCAAAAGGACTCCCATTATTTTATCAGATCTTCCACACTCTCTGAATGGAGAAATGAAAATCCTAATGTGACAACTGAGTTTCTAATGGGTGCTACGGTCCCACCGATGTCATGCACCTCACCTAACAGTTATTGGTAACACGAATGCCGATGCATGAATAACTCTTTGCCCAGATGCTTCTCTAAGCATGTTACAGTGACTTGGTCTCTAAGTCATGTGGGCTCACCTAACAATTATTGCCCACACTTTTTAGTTATGTCAGACCCACCATTCACAAGCAGATGCAAAGCTATCATTAGATCCCTCACCTAATAGTTATTGGGTCCAACCCCATCTTTACCATGGAGCAACTCTTTGCTAATAGAGTGGTTGCATGTTCTCGATGCAACTGAACCAATGTAACCAATCGAGAACAATCAATGTCGGTAGCACGCCTGTATATCTACAATGGTGGAAGACCATTAGACTTAATATTTATAGAGAGATTTAGGTTTAGGTCTCATCTAATCAATCATCATATAACTGATCTTATTGGCATAGGCTAAATCAAATTACCAAGCAACCATTTTGAGACTCAATCTTTCAAATTCGCTAGATAAGTGGAGATTGGTGGGCCCCTCCGTTGCTTTCCTTAGACACCAATAAATTGATCAGATCAGTGAACAAAATAAATTAAATAATCACCTTTCAATTACTTGTCTTAGACATCAATTAGTTAATTGGTCCAAATATGTTAGTTTAGGTGGATCAGATTCGAGCCATAGAGTCGAATTAGATCTTTAGGTTAATTAATACTATATATGGATGTCAATCGATTTGATCAATCATAATTATATGATCTTAAGCTCTATTGACCTCATCCTAATCAATACTTGACTTAGTTTGATCAACTGCTAAATCAATTTAGATCCAATATGATCAAATCAGAAATCCTAGATGTAATCCAATTATATGACCTAATTTGATCTACCCATGACCAATCCCTCATGCATAAATACTAATTTCAAAACTTAAATTTAAATTTTTAGATCTAAATTCTTTGCATGAAAAGTATATTTTGATCTCAAAATAATTTTTAGATCATACATACAAATATATATCATATATATGAATAAGTTCAGATCATAGAAACAAATTTTAGCCCTAAACATACTTTCATATATCATATATACGAATCAAAATAGATCTCGAAACTCTTTTCAGATCTAAACAATAAAATATATATTATATATATATTAAAAAATTAAATCTAAAATTTTATTTTAATTAAAAATTTTAATATAGTTCTAGGATAATCATACAGCATAATAAGTTATGTCAGGGCAATCTTATGTCAGAATGACATCAAAAATATTCAAATCTGAAATTTTTCTCTACAGATTTTAGATCTAAATTTTAATCTCATACATATGATGTAGCTCTGATACCACTGTTAGAATTTCATGATTTCATGCATGCAAAAATTTTGAAACAAATACGCAGTGAAAATTATAAAAGTTCAGATTAAATCTAATTTAATCTAAGCATGCATAAGATCAAATCTTAAAACCATAAATAAGATCTACATATGTGATATAGGATTTAGATATAGAAATCAAATAGAAATAAATAAATAGACTTCATCCTTAGCGTGGGTCAATCTTCACTGCAAACTGATGATCATGAATGTCTCTCAAAGATCCCTTGAAGCCGCACAAGTGTCCGACCTCTACAAGTATCCACACGAGATTTCGATCTGATCAGAAGCTTCTTAATCTCTCCGAGGTGCTAGCTCTCTTGCAGAGATCATATTTTGACGGTTGAAAATCTTTTTTTTTCTTAAGACACTCTTAGAGAAGAAGAAGAAAAATAAGGATGATGATCTCTATGCTAGAGATCATGAGAAGAACCCTTTCTTCTCTTTTCTTCCTATAACCTATGCACCAAATCTCTATGCTAGAGATGTAAAAATTTTTGTCCAACTTTTGGATAAAGAGGAGAAGAAAAATCATATCCAAACTAGGATGAAAGAGAGAGAGAAGAGTCCTTAACAACCAACCTTTGGTTGTTGGTAAAAAAGAAAGGATATGGACCATCTTACCTCATGCCCATGACCTTCATGCCATGCATCTCTCCCTTGGATTTTCCATGCACTTCTCCTTTGATTTGTGGCATCAAAACTTGATCATCATCAGCCCGTCTAACGCCCCATATGGTGCTAGGTTTAAATAGGCAAAGGGGATAGGGTTTAGGTGAAGAGATAAGAGTCCATGTATCATAGAACTCTTGATTTATTATTGCCCAACACTAACTCTTTTGTGCCTAGATTATCTCATGAAAAAAAGAGAGTTTCCTATGGATTATTACACACAAAAAGGAAGAGGGGCGTGGGGTATTTAGGCATCCAAATCTGGTTGGGCATGGGACCTTTTATAGTGCATGGAAAGGAAGGGTTTTGACATCATGGAATTTTTCTTTAGGTGATTGATTTAAATCCAATAAAATTTTAACTAATTCTAATCATACTAGAAATTGATTAGATCCAAATAGATAAAAATTCAAATCTACTTAGGAGTCCAAACTATTTAGATTAGATATCACCTAATTAGAGAAGGAGTCCTAGTCCTTTTAGACTCTCTCTTGGTGCTTGAGTCAAACTCAATTTAATCCTAATCTAATTAGAATTTAGTACACTCATAAAGATAAAAATTTTTAGTTCAAATAGAAACTCAAATATTCTTAGTTAGATCCTAATCTAATTAGAAATTAAGACAAACCCAAATCCTAATTCAACAAGAAATTATTCTCTCATGTAATTTTGTTATCTCATAACCCAATTAGGCTTGATCAAATCAAACCCATATCTAGTCAAATTAAATCTAATTTAATTAGACTTGATGCAAGCCCCATTGCTCAATTAAATTAAGCCAATTATCAATCTAATTACTAATTAGTCCTTCTATAACTCACTAACTCTTTAGTGAGTTACTTGATTGCAACTTTTATATTGGATTAATCATCAATCAAATTGATAATTAAATTCTATCATGATTCATTATCATAATTCAATCATCTGATCAGTTAGAAGCCTCTTTGTGTGTGATCTCATAAGTTCTATTTTATCTAGTAGTGAGATATATTGTGATCCCTATCACAATATCATCAAAACTCTTTTCAATGGGTTGGAACCATTCCAACTCCGCCCACCAAGAATCATCGATCATCGAGATGATGCTTATGGGTCTCACAATCCGCCAGTGACATCTAGCAGTATGTAGTGATAATCTAGCAGAATAAAAGGTGATAAACTTTTAAGTGCAGTTAACGTATGATACAGTCCTTCTATCGTGAGTTCCGATCAGATGGCAGATCATGGATGAATTGTCAAACCTCATCATCGATCATATGATAGATTTAATCAGCTCGAGTCCATATATGATTCTCATGAAAACTCTTTTTCATCAATCACACTGCTATGGCCATAGACTTAAAGACTCAGCTTCTTAAATCTCATAAGACTATTTCTTTCTACTAGGATTGATAGATTCCATTTAGATGCACATCCTACTCCTACAGTGGATCAACTATCATCAATATCTACTACAAAGACTCATTGAGTCAATGTTTATATGTAGTCAAACTCTAACAGCCTCATTGTGAGTAGCTGTAGCATCGTAAGTCAAAGGATTAGTCATATAACTACAACATCGAGAAAGTCACTAACGAGTAAGCAGATATCTATGTGACTTCTCGTGTTAGTCATGCTTACTCTAACAACTACCTGCACTCTCGTTCTAGTGTCACTACACCATAGGCTTGAGACTCATTTATCTGAAGAAAGCAATCTGTGCACTGATCTATCTGAATCAATCATCATCCCCATGATAATCCATGGCCAGGAGCAATTTAAGAATTAACCATCAATGATACATATCTCAATTTTTTAACTCGTTGAGAATATATGTCATCATCTTATTAATCCCTTAGATGATTCATGGACAAATAAAATATGAATGATAATATAAATACCCATTAAGTATAAAATCATGTCCTTGTAATATGATATGCGTCAGTTAAGATTAGCTTCTAGGTCATACATCCAACAGACTAGTTGAGAAATTTAAAAATTATACTCACTCAAGAGAAGCTCTCTTATATTCTTGATGTCCCTGAATCACAAGAGGTTGGGGATGATGCCATTGAAGAGGAGGTATCCACATACAGGATGTAGAAGAATAACTGTTTAACTGTCAAATATATCATATTGGCCTCTAAGAGTAATGAATTATAGAGGCAGCATGAGAGTATGGATTGAGTATCCAATCCATACTCCTCAATCTTAAAGAATTGTATGGAGAATAGAGTAGGATTGCTAGGTATGAGATATCTAAGCAGTTATTTCATACTAAAATGACTGAGGGGTCATCTGTACAAGACCATGTCCTGAAGGTCATTGACCTGATCACCAAATTGGGTCAATTAAGTTTTATGATGGATGGAGAATTAAGTCAAGATTTGATCCTGTAATCTCTCCTCGAATCATTCGCTCAGTTTGTCGTGAACTATCACATGAACAAACTGAATACCTTCTTGCCTGAGCTATTAAATATGCTTAAAATAGCTAAGAGCCACATTAAGAAAGAAAAAGCTCTACTTCTTCTTGTGGATAAAATCTCTAAGAAGAAACCAAGCTTTAAGGGTTCAAAGAAAGCATTGAACCCTAAGGGTGGCAAGATGAAGAAGGAGAAGAAAGTCTCCGGACAAAGTACCTGCTTTCACTGTGATAAGGCAGGACACTGGAAAAAAAATTGCAAGTCTCATCTTGCAATTGAAAAGGCTGGTGCAAGCTATGCACCAAAAGGTATGTATGAGATACATACAATTTTGTCATTAAGTTCTTCTAATTCAAACTCTTGGGTATTGGATACCGCCTGCGGTTCTCATATGTGCAAGTCATTGTAGGGGCTGCAGAACATTAGAGTATTGAAGAAGGATGACTTCGAGCTCTACAGTACTGGAGGAGAGTCCATCCAGATAGAAGTTGTGGGGACATATATGTTAAAGTTACCTTCTGAAAAGATCTTAGAGGTAAAAAACTGCTATTATATGTCTAAGATCATTAAGAATATTATTTCTGTATCATTGCTAATGCCACGAGATTTTAAAATAAATGGAAAGAGCAATAGTTGCTCATTTCTTTTTCTAATAAAATTTTTTGTCATGGTGTTATTAATAATGGTCTTCTGATTCTATCTAATGATAATATTTTTCATATTAATGAAAGCAAAAAGTGTAAGAGAGAAGAAATAAATAATACTTTACTTTGGTATTGTTGACTTGATCATATAAATGAGACAAAAATTAACAAGTTATATAAAAAAGAGTTCTTTGATCCTTATGATTATGAATCATTAGAAACTTATGAATCTTGTCTTATGAGTAAAATGACTAAGATGTCATTTAGTAGATATGAAAAAAAGATAAGTAAGTTATTAGGACTTGTACATACTGATGTATGTGGTCCTATGACAATAGAAGTCAGAGAAGGATACTCTTATTTTATTACATTCACTGATGATTTATCTAGGTTTAGATATATGTATCTTATAAAACACAAATTCGAAGCCTTTGATAAATTTAAAGAGTATCAAAGTATGATCGAGAAACAAACTGAAAAAAATATTAAAATCTTTCAATCTGATCGAAGAGAAAAATACTTATCTAATGAATTTCTTGATCATCCTTAAAGAAAATGAAATTCTTTCAGAATGGATCCCTCCTTATACACTACAGCTAAATGGTGTAATAAAAAAGAGGAATCATACTTTATTAGATATTGTGAAGTCCATGATGTGCCTTACGGACTTGCCTATTTTCTTCTGAAGATATGTCCTAAAGACTGCTGTCTATATCCTGAATAGAGTACCTTCAAAATCTGTGCCAAACACTCCATATGAGATATGGAGAGGAAAGAAGCCTAATCTTAAGTATCTTAAGATATGGGGCTGTCCAGCTTATGTTAAAAAAAACTTTGAACATAAGCTGAGTGCTAGGGTAGATAAATGCTTATTTGCAGGTTATCCTAAAGAGAGTATAGGATACCTCTTTTACTATCATACTAAATAAAAGGTGTTTGTCAGGAAACATGCCACTTTTATGGAAAAAAAAAATTTATCCTAAAAAGAGACAGTGGAAAGAAAATTAAACTTGGAGAAGTTTAAAACCTACAAATAGAAGCACAAGATAATCTTCAATCAGAAATACCAATTGATGAGGTACAACCACAAAATACACCTCCTCTCCAAAGGTCGGATAGAGTGCGAAATGTACCTCTAAGGTATGGGTTCATTGTTAAGAATAATGAAGCCCGCATCATTGAGAATGATGAATCTTTGACCTATACGAAAGTTGTCATGAGTAGGGATTCAGACAAATGGTTAGAGGCTATGAAATTTGAAATAAACTCTATGTACTCCAACCAAGTGTGAACTTTGGTTGATGCGCCAGAGGGTGTGACCCCTATTGAATGCAAATGGGTCTAAGAAAAAGATTGGAGCATATGGCCAAGTTGAAACCTATAAAGCCAGATTGGTGGCTAAAGGTTTCAGGCAAAAATAGGGTGTTGATTATGATGAAACATTTTCACCTATTACCATGCTCAAATTTATACGAATTATACTTACAATAGCAGCATACCATGATTATAAGATTTAGTAAATGGATGTGAAGGTCACCTTCCTTAATGGTTATCTTGAGGAAGAGGTTTACATGTCTCAGTCAGAAAGATTCATCTCAAAAGGGAAAATAAATTAGGTATGCAAGCTTAAGAAATCTATTTATAGATTAAAGCAGACCTCGAGGAGTTGGAACATCCATTTGGATGTTACAGTCAAAGAGTTTGGCTTTATCAAAAATATGGATGAATCTTGTGTATACAAGAAGACTAGTGGAAATGCCATTATCTTCTTAGTTTTATATATGGATGACATACTTCTTATTGGGATTGATATCCCAATGTTACAATCGATCAAGATATGGCTATCAAGTAAGTTTTTCATGAAGGATTTGGGTGAAGCATCCTATATACTAGGTATAAAGATTTATAGAGATAGATCTAAGAAGATGTTAGGCTTGTTCCAATCTAGATATATAGATTTAGCATGAGTGAGAGTAAAAGAGGTTACTTACCCATGAGTCAAGCTATACATCTCTCTAAAAGGATGTCTCCTAAAACATCAGAAAAGAGAAATAGAATAAGTTCTATTTCCTATACTTCAGCAATAGGATCGATCATATATGCTATGTTATGTACCAGGCCTAATAAAGCCTATGCTTTTGGCATAGTTAATAGATTTCAGGCTGATCCAGGAGGGGATCATTGAAAAGCAGTAAAAAATATTCTTAAGTACTTAAGAAGGACTACAGATATTTTTCTGACATATGAAAGATTTGATCTAAAACTAGAAGGCTATTCTGACTCTAGTTTTCAATCAGATCCTGAAGATAGCAAGTCCACTTCAGGGTATATCTTTACTCTAAATGGTGGAGCAATAAGTTAGAAAAGTTTTAAGCAGTAGACTATAGCTGATTTAACCACTGAGGCAGAATACATAGCTGCAAGTGAAGCCGCCAAGGAAGCTGTCTGGATGAAGAAGTTCATCACTAAGTTGGGTGTGCTTCCTGAGATTGAGAATCCAGTACCACTTTACTGTGATAATACTAGAGCAGTTGCTCAAGTAAAGGAACCGAGGTCTCATCATAAATCCAAGCATATTCTAAGGTGCTTCCATCTCATTCGTGAAATAATCGAAAGATAAGATGTAGTCATTGAATGAGTAGAAATAAAGAACAACATAGCAGATCCGTTCACTAAGGTTCTACCACAGCAGTGTTCGATCGCCACCTCGATTATATGGGGATAAAATATAAAGATGATTGGCTTTAGTGCAAGTGGGAGATTGAAAGGAATATGCCCTACAAGTCAATCAAAATTTATATTTTGATGAATTTTTCTTATAATCTTCTAGACTCATGTAATCGATATTTTATAAATATAAGATATTTATTTTTCATCATATGCTGCATCTTACTTTTATAATGATTATGATGAACTCCATAAATTAGGACAATGGCTTTAGGATTATGATGAGATCATACCTATGAGATCTAAAATCCTAAAAATTTTGATTTAGAATATTTCTAGTCATAAAAATATTGAGTAGGAGATCAATATTCTGGATAGACTAGCACTTCCTATGTATGCTTAATGGAGAGAGTGGCTGATCTCATAAGCTACTTGTGTGAGACACTAATATAAGGATGTGGGTGCTCATTAGAGAATGAGTTTATTAAATTGATTTGACTTAAGAAATATCTTATGAAATCTACTTATCCATCAAAAGATATTTTCTTATAGTGAGAGTTGTGTGTGTAATCCTTTGACCTGAGACTACTATAGAATCTTGTATATATGAATCCGTATTTTGGTTTATACTCATTCATGACTTAGTCATGTATGGGGTGATCTAGATATGGTGGAATGTGTATGGAGGTTGTGAGTAGGTCAACATGAAATCGATCACTCCTGGTAGGAGGAGATCGCATCCTACTTACTCTAATAGATTGATAATTCAGGAAGCTTTTGATCAAAATAAAATGAAAATTAAAAAAAGTTTTTAATATTTTATTAATTGAATCATCATTAAAGATTAAGAAAAATATGAATATAATATTAGATTTGATACCATTCCATATCCAGAGTCATATTCAGGATGCAGGTTGATTGCAGGATCGAATTACACGGTAACTTTTTACTGAAGGATATTTTTGGTATTTTTATGAAAATTTTATATCTTTCAGGTAGAGATGATACATTGCTAAATATCAATCTTGTCTTGTGGGTTTGATCGAATTAAAGAGTTTAATTCAATCGCCAATTAAAAAAGATTCTAATTGCTAAAATTGGGTTAGCTCGATTGGACCAAGATCAGTTGATTAAATTCTAATCAAATCAGATCAACTTGCACTCAAACCCACTACTAACTAGATATAGAATCCAATGGGTCACACACAAAAAAAATTGATTAGGGGTCTAATTGGATTAGATCATATTTGCAAAATAGACATGCTATCATATGTTGCAAATCCTAGCTCCTTGTTTCAAATCGGATTCGAAATTGCCAGATTGAGCTAATTAAATCCAAATTGAGTCAAATCAATTTTGGATTTATGTTGGGTCAACCTATGACTAGATGAACTAGGGATTAGGTGCCATATAATCAGCTTCCCATGTGCCAAGAATTTTTTTCTTGTGCATGGGATTTGTTTTTATGCGCAAAATATGAGTTGGTGTCCCATGAGATGGGATGCCCCTTCCTCATCCTTATCTTTTGTTCCATGGTGAAATTATTTTATAGAGAATCGTGATTCAGTTTTAGGCATAGAGGAGTCCTTCTCTGACTAAATCACTTCATGGTTTAATTAAAAGAAATTGATAAAGTTTGGAAACCTAGCCAAATCAATCCAAGTGCCACCTAGAGTCCAATCTGTTAAGTCCCCTTAAAAATGTTGAAAGGAATATGCCCTATAAGCCAATCAAAATGTATAAATAGATGGATATTTTTTGTCTCTCGACAACTCATGTACTGATGTTTTAAATAAATAAAGGCATTTAGTTCATCATATGCTGCATCTTATTTCGATGAACCCTATAAATTAGGGCTATGGTTTTAGGGTTATGATGCAATCATACCAAGTGAGACCTAAAAACCTTAAAACTCTAATTTTAAATATTTCTAGTCGATGGAACATTGAATAGGGGATCAATATTTCTGGTAAGACTGGTACATCCTGTGTATGCTTGGCAAAGAGGGTAATTGATCTCACAATTACTTGTGTATGACACTAATATAAGGATGTAAGTGTTCATTAGAGAATGAATTCACTGAATTGATCCAATTAAAGAATATCTGATGGAGTCTTATCTACATGCCAACAGATTTTTCTTATAGTGGGAATTCTGCATGTAAATCTTTTGACCTGAGACTGCCATAGAACCTTATAAGCATGAATCCATATTTTGGATCATACTCATTCATGATTTAATCATGTACGGGATATTCTGGATATGATGGATTACTTATGAAGGTTGTGAGTAGGTCAATATGAAAATGATCGCTCCTAGTAAGAGAAGATCGCATCCTATCTGTTTCAATCAAATAATGATTCAGGAAGACTTTGATCAAAGCATTATGAAAAATTAGAAATGGTTTCTAATGTTTCATAAATCGAATCATTATCAAGAGAAATGTGAATATAAAAAAAATTGGGTTTGGCATTTTTCCATACCCAAACTTATATTCGGGATGCAGGATGATCGTAAGATCAAGATGCACAGTAATTTTCCACTGAAGGGTATTTTTGGTATTTTCATCAAAATTCTATATCTTCCAGATAGACATGATACATTGCTAGACGTCAATCATGTCTTGTGAGTTTGATCATATTAAAGAGTTTAATTCGATCATTAATTAAAAGCTGTTTTGATTGATCAAAACGGTTCAGCTTGATTTGACCTAAATCGGCTAGATTGTGTTCTAACCAAATTAGTTTAAATTATACCTGGACTCACTGCTGGCTAGATGTGGAACCCAATGGGTCACACACAAAGAGAATTGATCATGGGTTTAATTTGATTAAATCATGTTTGCAAGTTAAACATGCTAGCACATGTTGCAAACCCTAGCATTTAGATTCGAATTGAATTCGAATCGGGTTCCGATTTGGGCTAATTTAGAACCAATTTGAGCCAAATTGGGTTTGGTCTTGAAGTGGGTTCAAAGTGTTTTAATTGGGCTTGCTGTTGGGTGCCAAAAACCAGGGAACCACACACCTAAGAGTCTCTCTCTTGGCGTGTGGATTTGAATCCATGCGCATGAGCCACATGGTGCATGGATGGAGTTGGCGCCACCTTTAGATAAGGTCTATCCTATTTTTCTCCATAATCTTTATTCTACGAATGTATTTCAGATGTCTTAGAAAGTGCCTAAGAGTCCTTCTGAGTATTAAACTCATCGTAGAAGAATTAAGAAAAGGGATAAGGATTAAATCCATGCGCCACCTCTTGAAAGCACCCCTTTGAAATTTCAAATGGGGAGATAAGTTTTAAATTATCCATGCCCATTAATCTCTTGCGCCATTCTTCAAATTGGCACCATATATCTTGGCCATTGGATGGGCTTCCTTCCAGATCCAAAGGCATGGGTTGATGGCGCCAATAAGAGAAGCTTCGTGACTTCTCATCTGAATATCGTAAGTTAAGATCGAAGAGTCTTTCTGAAATAAGGCATCTCTTCAACCCAACTTTGATGTACACATGGCATTTCTTAACTTATGGGGCATGAGAAATAGACAAGAGGCATGAGATAATTTGTAAGAGGGTGTGAGATGTTTTGGATTGCACCTTTACGTGCAATATAAATAGGGGTGCACGCCGAGGAGTCTCGGTTATTCAAAAATCTTCTTTCTTTCTTACAAGAGGCTCTGCTTGTCCAATTTTCTTTATTCCTTCTCTCTAGCCTAGATAAAGTCCTGATAAAGGATAAGAAATCTTCCAAAAGGCTTAGAGAATTGGAATAAAAATTAAAGAGACAAGGAGCAAGAAAGAAAGGGAAGAAAAGGTCCAATAGTGTGACAGCAAAAGCCAAGAAAGGAGGTTCTGCCCAAATTACATTTAAATTCTGATAAATCAGAATTTAATTGTAGAGTATTTTCTAATAAGTGCTAGAAAGTTGATCGAGTCCTCGTGTGGATCAATGTTGGAGGGTGAACACGTGGGCACCTGGTGGAAACCCAAACAGATTGCTGCCGGCAATTAAGCACAAATCAGGGTTTAGCGATAAGAGGTATGTTTCTATATCTTTTATTTAATATTAATGCATATTATATGGTTTAATTTCTGATAAGGTGATCTTGGAGTTAGGTTTTAATTTTATGATTTCATAATAATTACTTTGAAATCCGTGCTTCCGCCATTGCATTAAAACCTTTCAAATGTGTCACGCCATCCTTAATTCATGATTTTTTCTCCACACTATCTTCAGGTTAGTGCCTCAATTTTGGGCCCTTGGATGACCAAAAGTCACTAATGAATGGTGGAGAAAAATGCCACCCAGTGAAGCCTCGCGACATATCGGAGAAACATCAGGAAATCTTTTTCGAAGAGTCTTTCTACGTGAAGCATCTCTCGGATTCCTTTCTTGATGTTTGTCATGTGTCAAATGCTTCTAGATAGGTGTGGAAATTTGACTTGGGGTGTGAGAAAATCTGGATGGGCATGAGATGTCACATGGAGAAGATGCAAGTCAAATCTGAATGCATCTGATCGCTAACTATATAAAGAGGGCTGCGTCGATGATTTGTTCATTTAGATTTCTAATTTCATCTCTTATTTCTTACACTCTCTCCCTATTGTCCAATTAGTCTCTTTCTTCCTGTGTTAGGACAAGTCTAAAAATAGTAAGGACAAGTTCAATTTTAGAACAAGGGCTTAGGAAGAGATTTAAGGAAGACAAGAAGATAAGAAAGGTAAAGATAGGAAGGCTAGGAGGACAAGAAGAAGGTCCTAAGGTTCTGCTGTCCCAAAAAATTTTCAGAGTGAGAATTTTTTTGAAGGAAGAATCATCCTAAGGAGTTGGTGTCTGGATCATAGCCTTGTGTGGATCATTGTTGGAGGACGAATACTTGAGCGCCTGGTGGAGGTTCTGTTGGAGTTTTGGAATAAGCATTGCAGGTATTCTTCTATAGCTTGAATTTTATTATGAATATATTATATATGATTATTAATCATCTAAGAGGTGCGGGTTTATGGGTTTAATATTTAAAATTTTTTAGTTTAAATTTTTAAATCCATTATGTTTTCACTGTGCATGTTCTCCCTGAAACCCTAGAATGATGGCTTTGTGCCCGCTGGTGAACGATGGGTCTCACATAACTAAAAAATATGCTAATAACTATTACGTATGGCCACAGGACCTAGAGACTAAGCCCACTGCATTTTACTTAGTGAAGTAATAGACAAAGTGTTATCCACTCATAAGTCTGTACTCACCAATAACTATTAGGTGAGGTGGTATAGATTAATAGGACCGCAATACCCACTTGAAATTGATCGTGCATAGATTTCTGTTTCTCCACCCGAAGAGTATGGAAGATTCAAAAAAAATAGTGGGAGCCTTTGTTTATTTTTTTAAAGTTTTTAAAATAAATATTTTTATAAGTACAAATATCTAACTAGAAATTGCTCTCTCTGCAGATAACCATGTCAAGTTCCAATCCCTTAACTTGTATCTTCAATACTAATAGATTGACTAGTACAAACTATAACATCTGACTCTGAAATTTGAGAATCGTTCTTAGTTCTAAGAAAATTACCCATATCCTTGATCAAGATGCACCTGTGTTATCAGCTCATCCATCTCCTGATCAACAAGCCATACTTGAGAAGTGAATGGATGAAGATAACAAAGCAAAGTGTTATATTTTAGTGTCCATATCCAATGATCTTCAGCGACAGTATGAAGACATGAGAACTGTCAAAAAAAATACTGACTCACCTGCAAGAGTTGTACAGTGAACAAAGTCGTACAGCTCACTTTGAAGTCTCCCAGAGACTATTCAAAGTGAAAATGCATGATGGGCAGTCCGTCAATGATTATTATTTGACAATGATCAAGGACATTGAGGAGCTTCAGAAGCTGAGCATGAATATGGATAAAGAATTGTAGGTGGATCTGATCCTCTAGTCTCTTCCTAATTCATATGGAAAGTTCATCATGAACTACTATATGAATAAAATTGATAGTATTTTGCTCGAGTTACTGAATATGCTGGTGATAGCTGAGGGCACTTTGAAAAGTTCAAGGGGTATAGTTCTGACTGTGGAGTGGACTTTCTCTAAGAGAAAGTCTTCTTTTAAGAAGACTAAGAAGCCTGTGAAGAAACAAAAGAACGAGGCCAAGCCCAAGAAGCAGGTTCCGAAGAAGGTCGACGATAAGAAAAAATATTTCCATTGCAATATCGAAGGCCACTAGAAGAGGAACTGTTTGACCTATTTGGCGACTGTCAAGAGCAGGAAGAAGCATGGGTCTTCTGAAGGTGCATCTGATATACTCATTATTGAAACTAATCTAAGGGTTTCCTCTTCTTCTAGTTAGGTTCTAGATTCTAAATCAAGTGCTCATTTGTGCACTTCTATGCAGGATCTTGAAGAAGTGAGAGGGTTGAGGGAAGACGAGATCACTCTTCGGGTCGGTAATGAAGCAAGAGTTACTGTTGTGGCCATCTGGACCTATCCTCTATGATTACCACTAGGAGTTAGCTTAATTCTTAAAGACTGCTATTATGTACCTGTAGCTAGTAAAAATTTTATTTTCATATCGGTGCTAGCACAGGATAATTATAATTTTTATTTCAATAAAGATATGTGTTTGATTTATTTCGAAAATAAAATTATTGCATGTGCTTTCTTGATTGACAGTCTTTATCATTTATATATGGATGCAAATGTAAATATTAATGAGTAAATTATGAATGCCATAAGATCTAAGAGACTTAGAGATAGGATTAGCCAAAAGTATCTGTAGCACCTTAGGCTATGCCATATTGGAGAGAACAGACTCAACAAACTGGAGAAAGATGGTCTTCTCGGACCATTGACTTTTGAGTTTTATTCGGTTTGTGAATCATGTCTTCAAGAAAAAATGATCAAACTACCCTTTGTAGGATAAAGAAAAAGGGCCATTGAGATATTAGCCCTGGTATACACTGGCCGTGTGTGGTCCATTCGATGTACAATTCAGAGGTGGCTATATCTACTTCATAACTTTGACTGATGATTATTCATGATATGAGGGATTTATGTATTTGATGCATCATAAGTTTGAAGCCTTTGAAAAGTTCATAGAGTTTAGATATGAAGTAGAAAACAGATCAAAAAATTCATAAATATTTTTCAATCAGATCGAGGAGAGGAATACCTTAGTGAAGAATTTTAGATCTATCTCAAGGATAATGGCATAGTCTCATAATGGATACTTTCAGAGATGTCTCAGCTCAATGAGGTATCCAAAAAGAGGAATTGGATCCTATTAGATATGATCTGGTCCATGATGAGCTTCACTAACCTTCCTGTCTTTCTCTGGGAACACGCTTTACTTTCTGCGATTCATCTTTTGAATCAATTTTTTTCTAAATTTGTTTCTATCATACTATATGAGTTATGACATGGTAAGAAGCCAACTCTTGGGTATCTCAAGACTTAGGGATGTCCGGCTCATGTCAAGCAACAACAGGAAGATAAGTTAGAGGCTAGATCTTTTAAGGCTCGCTTCATAGGGTATCCTAAGGAAACCATGAGATACTACTTTTATCTTCCTAAGGATCACAATGTGATTGTGAACCATCATGCTGTCTTCTTGAAAAAAGAGTTTATCCAAGATAGAGGTAGAGGGAGGTATTGAAAAATATATTCCAAAGCCAATCGTTAGACGATTGTGCTCATCTTGTAAATTGTATATGAATTTTTATTAATAAAAGTTATTTGATATTTTCAATACAAATTGATCATCTTTAAACTCCTGTGTTGTAATGAAGTCCTTAGGACTAATATATATTAATCGATAAAAGAAGATTTGTTGTTAAGTCCTTAAAATTATTCGTAACCAAATGATACACTATTACTAAGACGATAGCGATATCAAGTGTAGGTCGTTGTGTGCCATATGAGTTGGTTGTCCTCTTAACCAAAGAGTATGGAGATACTATTATGACATACAGATAGAATATAAGAGTACATTCACATCGAACGTGACTATGTACCGAGCACTCTGCTGTCAAGATAGCTTGTGAAGGGTATGGGTATAAGTGTCCCTCCAACCTGAGACCACTACGGTGACTTGTAAGCAACTCACTGTATTTTAGTACTGAACTATCTGAGTTTCTAACTTAGTGACAGAAGGATACTAGGTGCAGTCAAGTACTTATCAAGTCTGTGTGTGAGTCAAGATAGAATTGACCCCTCTGAATTGGTAGGAGATATGCATCAGTGTATTTCAATTTAGCAAAACCTTGGTCAGAGTAATCCATGAGATGGATTTAAAAGGTTAAAATATAATGTGGTTGACTTAATTAGGGTTGACAGTTAAACCCTAAGTCACCTTGGGCATTTGTGTCAAAGGGATGAATTATACGGTAACCATATGCCAGTAGGTTCTAGAAAGTTACTTTGCAACACTTTGACACATCCGATCGTCGGATCATCATTGCTAGATGGTTACATCAATTGGTATAGAAAGTTATTTCTATGCTACTGACTTAGGTTCGAACCTATGGGGTCACACGCATTAGAAGATTTGATCAGATTTGATGGCTGAAGAGTCCAATTGGATTGTAACTTTGGTGAAGAATCCTACTTGAACTAGGACTCTGTGGGAGAGTCCCACTGGAATTGAGACTCTACCATTTATAGAGAATTAATTAATAATTAGATTACTAATTGACTCAATTTGATGGAGTAAGAGCTTTGGAATAAGTCTAATTGAATTAGATTCAGTTCGACTCAGATTGGGATTTTTATGATCAAACCCAATTACAAGAGAAATTTGATCCTAATTCGATCAGGGTTTGGACTCGGTTAATTCCTAATTGGGTTAAAAATTTGATAAGATATTTAGATTTTTAATTGGATTAAATTTATTTCTATCAGTGGTTTTAATCCAAATTTGATTTGGATTAGAATTAAATTAGAAATGAAGAGTCCAAGTCAGACTATAACTCTATCCTTATTTTTTGTGCCACATCTGGATCCATGCCAATTTCTTCATACCTAATTGGATTTGGGTTGTTATTTTTGTCATTATAAGAGAAGATCCAATAAGGATGGTCAGCTATAGCTGATGAGTCATAATATTATCTCTTGCCTAATTCGAATGCGATCCGAATTAGAGATAAGATGCAGACTAGGAAAAAAAATTTTCATATATGGTATATTGTTGAAGTCATATTATTTTTTTTCTTATTTTTCTTTTGGAATCCTTTGATATATGAGACTCTAAATTTCTTCTTCATATCTTAGTGATTCTTTTGAAATTTTTGGGGGTACCAAAAAGGGGTTTTGGCATTGATTCATGGCATCCTTTCTTAGAAAGTCATAATTCCCAGTCTATAAATTGGGACCCCTCTCTTGGACATCCCATGATCAATTCTCTTATAGATTTTTTATTTTCAGAGCCTCTTCTCCTCCTCTTCTCTTCCTCCTCCAAATCTTCTATCACTTTGGAGTGTCCAAGGTGCTTGTAGAAGAAGGAAGAGGTTAGCTATCAAAGTTATTCGCAGACTAGCATCTCCGAGCCCCTGATCTGTGCCAGTCTTCGCATGGATTTTTCTATAGAGGCCAGATAACTTTGTGTGGCTATGAATGACCTGAGGAACATCCTCTACAACCATTGGATCAGAGGAGATCAAGATCAAAATTTATTTGGTAACGATCTCTAACTTATTTTGATTCTTATGGTAGATCTAGAAGTTAGATCTACAATTTCAGCATCGATGAGATTGATGTGATTTTTATTTTTAGATATAAAGTATATATTTTTTATATCAAAAATCTTGATGTGGTAGTCTAAGATTAGATCTTATACATGTGATTAGAATTAAATTATTTAATCTATTATTTTTGTTGCATAAAGTTTTTAATTGCATATACTGCACTACCGCAAATTTTTTTCAGGAGGAAGATTGAGCTCGAAGAGAAAGTCTCTGAAGAGCATCGAGTCCAAGAATTAGAACTCAGTAATGAGCCAGTTGATGTGATACTTCCTTCATCTCATAGATCAAATTGGATCTTCCGTCCTCCTAAAAGGTACTTAGGTTTTCTTACAGAGGATTTAGAAGAAGCATTCCTTGTGGGAGATAGGGACATTATGAATGATACCAAGACCTATAACGAGGCAATATTAGATATAGACTCTGAGAAATAGATGAAAGCAATGAAGTCAGAAATTGACTCCATGCATTCCAATCAGATTTGATCCTTAGTAGATCCATCTAAAGGTATTGTACCTATTGGGTGTAAATAGATTTATAAAAAAAAAATTGGGTCAGATGGTAAGGTAGAGACCTATAGGACAAGGTTAGTCATGAAAGATTATAGTCAACGTGAAAGTATTGACTATCATGAAACTTTTTTATCTGTAGCCATGCTGAAATCTCTCTATACTCTACTTGCAATAGCATCCTTTCATGATTATGAAATTTGGCCGATGGATGTGACTGCCTTCCTAAATGGATATCTTGAGGAAGATATCTATATGGAGCAGCCGTTGAGTTTCACATCCAGTGATAGTGATCACAAGATCTGCAAGCTGTAAAGGTCCATATATGGACTCAAGCGAGCATCTTAAAGTTGGAACACTGGCTTTAATGATGTGATCAAAATGTTTGATTTCATCAAAAATGAGGGTGAACCGTGTGTGTACAAAAAGATCAGTCGAAGCACTGTCATATTTTTTATATTGTACGTGGATGACATCCTCCTGATTGAGAATGATATTCCCATGCTGACATCGATTAAAGTATGGTTGTCAAAAGAGTTTGTCATAAAAGATCTAGAAGAAGCTTTGTATATTCTTGGTATAAAGGTCTATGGGATAGATCTAAGAGAATGATTGGACTCTTACAGTGAATGTACATAGATGAGGTGCTGAAGAGGTTCAGCATGAAAAACTCTAAGAGGGGTCTTTTGCCCCTTAGATATGGTATTCATCTTTCCGAAAAGATATATCTCAACACACCTGAGGAGATCCAGTTCATGAGCAAGATCCCTTATGCTTCAACAATAAGGAGCCTCATGTATATCATGTTATGTATAAGATCTGATATAGCCCTTGTCGTGAGTATCACAAATAGATATCAAACGAATCTAGTTGAAGAACACTGGACTGCTGTTAAAAATATTCTTAAGTACTTGAGAAGAACTAAAGATTTGTTGTTGATCTTTGGTGGAGGATCAGAGCTGATAGTTGAGGAATACATTGATTCAGACTTCATAACTGATGTCGATGATAGAAAGTCTATATCAAGATATATCTTTTTGTGTAATAATGGTACAGTTAGCTGAAAGAGTTTCAAGCAGTCGATCATTATAGATTTGACCATGGAAGTCGAGTACCTTGTCTCCATTGAAGCTGCTAAAGAAGCCTTTTGGTTTAAGAAGTTCGTTGCAGAGCTGGATGTGATGCCATCATATGCCATTATACTGTACTATGATAACAACAGCACCATAGCTCTCGCTAAGAAGTCCAGATCTCACTAGAAGTTCAAGCATATAGAGTGGCAGTTTCACATCATATGCGAATACCTTGAGAAGAAGTTCGTCAAGATGTAGAAAGTCAACTCTACGCAAAAATATGGCAGACCCACTGACCAAGCCTCTCAACCAGTAGAAGATCGAATGCCACCTTGAGAAGATGGGTCTTAATCATATGGCCAAATGGCTTTAGGTCAAGTGGGAGTTTGTTAGATTTATATCCCAGAAACCAATTGTTGGCTAACATATTTTGTAATTTTAGAGTTTAATCTTGTACTTATAATATTTTTATTATCAATAAAGGGTTTTTTCATTCTAATCATATTTATGTGTCTATGATTTATCCTAAAAATTAACAAAGATGATTTTTGTATATTCTCGAAGTGTTGAAAATTTAAGACATACATTAATTAGTGATTAATTTCTAAATACTTTCGATCAAAGGATCGTCACAGAGGATAGTGATCGATCCATTTGAGATCGGTGCACAGTTCAGCTCCCTTGTAGGTAGATGAGTCTCAGATCTATAGTGTAGGGGCACTAGGATGAGGGTGCAGGTGGTTGTTAGAGGATAACTTGTACTGAGCGTGACCAACACGATAAACCACTTAAAGTCTACTCACTCGTTAGTGGTCTTCTCGATGCTGTAGTGGCGTGAGTGGTCCTTTGACCTGCGGTGTCATCGACTATTCATAGTGAGGCTACTAAGTTTGACTGCATGTTCTCTTGATCCCTAACCATTCGGATCCTTGCTGTGTATGTTGGCTTCAGTAGGTTCAGATTCACTGTTTGGAGTAGGATGTACCTAGATGGAATCTATCGATCTTTGTAGAAAAGGAGAAGTCCTATGCGATTTGTGAAACTAAGTTCAGAAGATTTTTGGCCAAAGTAAGTATGAATACTAAAATAGAATTTCTATGGGATTCACAAATAAACTTGAGTCGAGCAAATCTTGTATATGATTGATGATGGGATCTAACGAGTTCTCCATAACCTCCTTCAAGTAGGAACTCATGATAGAAGGACTGAATCACATGATAACTGCACCTTGGATTCACACTTTCATTTTGCTGGATCGCCACTACATACTGCTAGATGTCACTGATGGATTGTGGGACTCATCGAGTGTCGTCTTGATGATCGATGATCCTCGAAGGGTAGAGTTGAAATTTTTCAACCCATCAAAAGAAGTTTTGATGATATTGTGATGGAGATCAAAAGATATCTCACTACCAAATAGAAAGGAATCTATATGGTCACATACAAAAAAGGTTCTTATCTGATCAGATGGTTGATCGATGATTATGAATTATTAAAAGATAAAATCATCAATTTGATTGATGATTAATCTTATCCAAAAGTAATAATTAGAAACTTTACTAAGTGTTAGTAAATCATAGAAAGATTAATTAGTAATTGGATTTCTAATTGGCTTAATTTAATTAAGTAATTGAGATTCGGATCAAGTCTAATTGAATTGGATTCAATTTGACTAGGGTTAGTTTTGATTAGATCGAGCCAAATTGCGAGGGAGATTAATTCTTGATTTGATCAAGACTTTGGTTCAGTTAATTTTTAATAAGATTAGAATTTAATTGAAGATATTAGATTCCTAATTTGATTAGGTTTCTTTTTTCTTATTTGGATCAAATCAAATCAGATTCAGTTTAATTCAAATTTGAAAACCCTAGAGTCCATTGGAGCTGGGACTCTTTCTCGATCGACCCCCTTTGGTTTTCATGCCCATATTCCATGACAAAAAGTGTTTTGGCATGATGAATAATGTGCATGAGGTTTCTAGGTGCAGATATGAGAGGAGAGGATATTTTTGGCAAGTATTTGGTTGATGACTCATCCACCTTATCTCTTGATCTCATTCCTAGTTTGAATTTGATTCAAATCAAGGATAGAGATAAGAAGAGAATCTATTTTTTTTTTGTGGCAACTAGGTGGCACCAACAACCAAATTCCTCCCATGGGCATGAAGAAATATGGGTGTGACAAATCAGATCTGATTCTCACGCCAATACTTGGAACATTTTTAATGCCAAAAATATTTTGGTGTGAAAGTGTGGCACCCTCTCTCCCAAGAAACCCTAGTTCTCCCTCTTATACATAGGGACTAATTCTAGACCCTATGGTGGTGTGAAAAATTAGAAAAAAATATTTAAAAAAATCTAAATCTTCTTTCTCCTTCTCTTCCTCCCCATTCTCCCTAGTTCTCAAGAGAGTCTGTGAGATCTATGAAAGAACAAACTCAGCCATCAAGAGGAGTCTTCTACAAAAAAGGTAGCACCCCGATGAAGATGCCTACCTCTGGTTGGAACGAGCCCTCGTGTGGATACCTGTGGAGGGTGGACGCATGTGTGGCTAAAGAAACCTGTTAAAATCCATGATCATCGATTGCAGTGTAGATCGATCCGTGCAAAGGTATTGAGATTTGATCTGATCCTTGTCTTATTTTCAAATTATATGCATGTCTTTATTCTTGGGCTTGGGTAGGATTAGATGAGATCTAATATATGTAGGGTTAAAGGATTTAATCCGATTTATTTTGGCTGCTCATGAAAAGTTTTGAAATCTATGCTTGCATCATAACCGATTTTCTAACATTGTTAGGAATGATTTAACCCATTAAAATAAAATAAAAAAAAAGTATTGTTGTCCAAAAAGATATCAACCCAAGAGGGGAGGAGGGGTTGAATTGGTTGATTAAAAATTTGAACTAAATCTAAAACCTAAGATAATTTTGTGCTTCAAATTAATCAAGCTTATATAATTCTGAGGTGAATGCAGAGTGCTACAACAGAATTAAGAATTAAAGGTAGCAAAGTAAGAATTAAAATGAATAAAGCAAGTAAGAAGAATAAGGAAGCAAAGCATAACACAAATATGATAAATTTATAATGGTTCGATACAACTCCACACCTATGTCCACTCCCTAAGAGTCTCTTGAAAATTTTACTATAATTCTCTTGATTATAGTATATTTGTTTTATCCGAAATTGCAAAGAAACTCAGTTGATTTTTTGAGATCACCAACCACAACCTATACACTGATTATTTTCTGGGCTCACAATCAATCTAGTTGATTTTATGGACTCACCAATCAAAATCTACAATATCCAATTTTGAACTTGGACGGGCCTAATCCCCAAGTTTCTTTCTCCCAAAAAAATTTGTAAAGAAAACAAAATACAAGAATGAGAATTTCAGCATAAAGTAAAAAATTAAAAATTAAAACTCTTTAAAGTCCAAAGAAGTTATTGTTGGATTGCTCAAATAATGCTTCAACTTCTTTTCTTAATGCTTGAAAGGATGTGAAAGGTGATATAGAAAGTTGCTTTTGAATGCCCACTAAATTCTATGCACAAATCTCCCTCTTTTCTCTCTTTCCAAAGGTATTCAATGACCCTTACTTAATTTGATGAATTCTTCTTTTCAATCCACTTGGCTTGCTTTCCAAATGATTCTTTAGCTTTGTTGGGAATCTCCCTTATCCTGTCTTGATTGTGGAACTAGCAACAAGGGTCCGAGAAAATCGATCTTGACAACAGATCTATCAAACCCCAAAAATCCTAGGGCATAGGGAAGAGAAGGAGAGAGTGAGAGAGTAGGGAAGAGAGAGAGAGTGATTCCAATCCAATCACATACATATTACAATATTCATATATACAGGGTCAATATGACCCAATCCAAAAACTCCCACGGCTAACCCAATGTGATGCACTCCCCAAGCCCATGTACACCCATGTCTCACATGCACACACCTATTAGACTTAAACCCAATCCAATCCATAGATTAGCCCCTTAGAACCTCACAAACCAAGACCCTAAGTCCCTAGGATTAAACCTAATCCTAGGCCAGAGCAGAAATCACTAACTATTCTGTTCGCAACTCGAGCCGGCTCTATCAGAGGTCGAGCTGGCTCTCTTAGGGACCGAGCTAGCTCAATAGATATGCCACCCACAGAAGCCTGATACGCAACTCTCTATTCTGCTGCTCGAGCCGGCTCTCTCAGTGACCAAGTTGGCTCGACTGAAACATTGGCTGAAACTCTTCGATGGTTGGTTCCATTCACTCATTGGCCTCTTTTCACCTATTCTCAAGAATTGAGAGCACCACACCTGAGCTCACTATCTCTATCTTGGTGCTTTCACATCTTTATGAACTCAGTCTTGTCCATTAACCCCATCAATGCCACATAATATCGAAAGTTATCTCGAGGAAGTACCTTCGTAAGTGCATCAGCTGGATTCTTCTTAGTGTGAACCTTCACTAGCTCTACCTTGCCATCCTCCATGAGCTCTTTGATCCGATGCTACCTGATGTCGATGTGCTTGGTCCTTGTATGATAAATGAAATTCTATACAAGAAACAAAGCACTCTAGCTGTCACAATTCACCCTGATAGCCTCCTGTGGGAAGCCCATCTCCAGTGCCAAGCCCTTCAGCCATAGGGCCTCCTTCACTGCCTCAATGATGCCGATATACTCTGCTTCAGTGATGGATAAAGCCGTTATGGGTTGCACACAAGATCTCCATGAGATGGGACCTCCATGCAGACTAAACACAAAATCTATCATCGAATATTAAGTGTCCACATCTCCACCTAAATCTACATCCACAAACTCCTCTATCAGCCCTTGAGTCTCCTAGGACATGTTGAAGTGTCCCTCAATGCCTTCTCACTGATCATAGTAGATGCCAACTCCAACCAAATCCATCAAGTATCTGAAGATACCCTTCAGTGCTCTCTACCAAGTTGCACTATAAACCTGCTCACCTGACTCACTGCATGGGCTAAATTCAGCCTGCAACATACCATGGAGTACATAATGATCCCTACACCAGAAGCATATGGAACCCTTTCCATCTCCTGAACCTCTACCTCAGTCTATGGTGACATGGTCTTTGAGAGTCTGATATGCCCAGCAAGTAGCAGCTTTATCAGTTTGGCCTCCTTCATCCTGAACCTCTCTAAGACCTTCCTTATATAGCCTCCCTAAGATAGATGTAGCAGCCCTCTGATTCTGTCTCTAAGGATCTCCATATCTAGGATCTTCTTTGCAGACCCCAAGTCCTTCATCTCAAACTCTCAAAACAATGCTTCTTTCAACTCTTGCACAACTTCCTTACTCTTTCATGCTATTAGCATGTCATCTACATACAAGAATATGTATATCTAAGATCCATCCTTCAGAGATCTGACATATACACATGGGTCATGATCACAGCTAAAAAGGCCAATGCTCCTCACATAGGTGTCAAATCATTTATACCATTATCTTGAAGATTGTTTTAATCCATATAGCGATTTCTTTAGCAAATAGACCTCTCCCTCTAATCCAGGCTCCTTGAACCCCTATGGCTGCTCTATGTAAATGTTCTTCTCCAAGTTCTCATGAAGGAATGCTATCTTAATGTTCATCTACTCCAGCTCCAAGTCCTGAGCTGCTATGATACTCAGAAGCACCCTAATAGACGTATGCCTAACAATCAGAGAGAAGACCTCTAAATAGTCAATTCCTTCTCTCTGTGAGTACCCTTTGGCTATCAGTTTAGCCTTGTACCTCACTCCACCTTGCGCTGAAGGTGCCTCCTTTCTAGCAAACAGACCTCTCTCTCTGATCCAGGCTCCCTAAACCCCTATGGCTACTCCATGTAAATGTTCTCCTCCAAGTTTTCATGGAGGAACGCTGTCTTGATGTTCATCTATTCCAGCTCCAAGTCTTGAGTTGCTACAATACTCTGAAGCACCCTGATGGATGTATGTCTAGCGACCGAAGAGAAGATCTCGAATAGTCAATTTCTTCTCTCTATGAGTATCCTTTGGCTATTAGCCTAGCTTTGTACCTCACTCCACCTTGCTCTGAAGGTACCTTCTTTCTAGTGAAAACTTATTTGGAGCTAATGGGTCAAGCATCTTCTGGTAGATCCATCAGTTGCCATGTCCAATTCTTTTTGAGAGACTCTATCTCCTCCATCATAGCCTGCATATATGACTCCCGATCCAAACTTTCCATGGCCTACTCAAATGTCTTTGGATTTTCATTGACAGTGATGAGAGCATAAGAGATAGTTTCATCAATGCTATATCACACCGATTTGCAAATAGTGCATTTCGGCTTGTTGCAGTGCAACTCCTCTTGCATCCTACAAGTCTACTGCCTGTGGCTGCCTCTGCACCCTCTCTTGGATAGATTCCTCTCCTCGCTGATCCTCCACAGATGTCTAACCATGCCTGCCCATCTCCACCTCAAACTAAACATGACCCGAGGTTGAAGTTGAAGACAAATCATCTGTATGCACGAGTGCTGCCCAATGCTGCCCTACACTATCTTTTCAGCTTCATCAGCACCTCCCGACTTCTTCAAGATGCTCTTCTCATCAAACACCATATGTTTGCTGATGACACTCTTCTAAAAATATGAATCCCATAGCAAATAACCCTTCACACCTCTTGGAATCCCGATGGAGATCATCTTCTATGACTTCAGGTCCAACTTGCTTCTTTCAGCTTCCCCCACCAAAGCATAGGCTGGGCAACCGAATACCTTCAGTGGCCAAGCTCCATCTTCTTCCCACTCTAGACTACCTCTGGAAGTCCTCTATTAAGTTTTCTATGGGGAGACATGTTAACAAGAAAATAAGTATAAGTTAGAGCATCACCCTAAAAAGATTTGGGCAGTGATGCCTGCAACTTCAAGCTCTTGGCCTTTTCCGTCAGTGTGCGATTCATCCTCTCCATGACACCATTTTGTTGAGGGGTCATCTTCACTGTATAATGGCATTTGATATCATTTTTCTCACAGTATCTCCTGAACTCATAGCTCATGTACTCCCCTCCATTATCAGACCTTAAACACTTCACTGGCTGTCCTGTCTCCTTCTCCACCTCAGCTCTTTAGGCTTTGAATCGAGAAAAAATATCTAACTTTTCTCTGATCAGATATACCCATACCCCACCTGGAGAAGTCATCTATGAAGGTGACAAAATATCTTGCTCCACCCTGAGCTAAAACTGGTACCGGTCCCCATACATCCGAGTGAACAAGCTCCAAAACAGCTTCAATCCACTCGATACTACTGGCAAACCTTATCTTGTGCTGTTTGTCGTAGATGCAAGGCTCACAAAGGTCATCTCCCTCCTTCTTGAGTGCTGGGATCAGACTCCTTCTACTCAACTCCGTGAGCCCTTTGTCACTCAAGTTATCCATATGATAGTGCCACAGCTGGTAGGCAAGCTGTTCCTCTTGTGCCACTGCAAACACCTCTGCACTATTAGTAACTACTGAGCCATCCATTCTATATAGATTGTTGCTCAGTCTTCTCCCTTTTATCACCACCAATGCCCCCTTGAAAATCTTGAAACACCCGCTGCTCGACTGACAACTGAAAGCATACCCTTACTTCTCCAAGTAACCCAGGGATATCAGGTTCTTCTTCAGTTCCGGCATATGTTTGACATTAGTGAGTATCTTTATGACTCTATCATACATTCTCACTCTGACAGTGCCCACACCAACAACCCTATATGGGTGATCATCTCCAAGACTCACACTCCCTCCATCGAACTTCTCATAGGATGCAAACCACTCCTAATGTGCTGTGTAATGGTGGAAACATGCTGAATCTAATATCCAGTGGCTATCCAACTCTGCAACCCTATCTAACACAACTAGTATATCATCTCCACTGTCCCCAGATGATAGAGCACCACTCCTGCTGGTCGAACCATCCTTAGAAGCGCTATTCCCCTTCTTATTCTTTAGAAGTGGGCAATTCCTCCTAATATGACCAATCTGATGATACTTATAGCATTTCAAGCCCTTCCTTCGAGACTTCGATCTGCCATTTGATTTATCTCGAGTCGTCTCCTTAGACCTCCCTTGCCTCTCATTAACAGTAAGTACCCCTAAACTTGGACTTCCTTTACATAACCTCTCTCGCTGTTCATTAGACCTGAGAATCCCAACCACTTCCTCAAAAATTAGGATCTCCTTTCCATACACCAATATAGTGATGAGACCATCATAAGAAATTGGCAACAAACACAACAATAGGAGAGATCTATCCTCCTCATCGATCTTTACATCAAGGCTTATGACCTCTAAGCAAACTTGATCTAATTTCTGAATGTGGGCAATCAGATCTTCTCCTTTGGGCATCTACAAACTGTACCGTTGCTTCTTCAACCATAGCTTATTTGTCATATTCTTGTCCATATACGTGTTCTCCAATTTCTTCTAAAGCCCCTTCGGTGTGGTTTCTGTACTAATCTTAGGTAGAACTTTATCAGCTAGGTACATCCTAATTGTACTAAAGGCTATCTCCTCCAACTCCTTCCAGTCTTCAATAGAGATCTTTTCCGATCCTTCTCGAACCAAAACCTTGGAGATCTTGTTCTGTACCAATAGATCCTTCATCCTTTACTGCTAAAGACTGAAGTTATCCTTACCATCGAACTTTTCAAAGTCTGCCTTATTGGTACTCGATGCCATCCCACACAAATTTCATGAAACAAACACAAAATAATGTAAACAGTTTCTAGGGCAAATTTGTTCAGCACCTTACCACACTCTAGGCGAAACCTTGACCTTTCCTCCACTAGATCTAACAAAAGGGCTTTGATACCAGATGTTGGGAATCTTCCTTGACTTGTCTTGATTGTGAAACCAGCGACAAGGGTCCGAGGAAATTGTTCTTGGCGGCAGATCTATCAAACCCCAGAAACCCTAAGGTACAGGGAAGAGAAGGAGAGAGTGAGAAAGCAAGGAAGAGAGAAAGAGTTTGAGAGAAAATAGTTTGTATTCGATTTCAATCCAATCACATACACATTACAATATGTATATATACAGGGTCAATATGACCTATCCCAAAAACTCCCATGGCTAACCCAATGTGATGCACTCCCCAAGCCTATATACACCCATGTCTCACATGCACACACCCAATGGACTTAAACCCGGTCCAATCCATATATTAGCCCCTTAGGACCTCACAAACTAAGGCCCTAAGTTTCTAAGACTAAACTTAATCCTAGGCCAGAACAGAAATCACGAACTATTTTGTTCGCAACTCAAGTCGGCTCTATCAGAGGTCGAGCAGGCTCGACTAGTGTGCCAGCTGCAAGTGCCCGATACATAACTCTCTATTCTGTAGCTTGAGCCGGCTCTCTTAGGGGTCGAGCTGACTCGACAGCATGCCCCCCACAAATGCCTGATATGCAGCTCTCTATTCTACTGCTCGAGTCGGCCCGACTAGAACATTAGCTGAAACTCTTCAATGGCTGGTTCCATTCACTCCTTGGCCTTTTTTCACCTATTTTCAAGACTTAAGAGCACCACCCCTGAGCTCACAATAGCTTTTAATAGGCTTGAAAGTTGCTGGAGAATGAGTTTTAGCCATTGAAAGAGCTGGATAGCCATTAGACCCAAAAACTAGCTATTAAAAAAAAGTAGAAAACTAGCCATTATTATTGTCAGAGGCTGTTGAGTCAGCTTAAGCAGCCCTTGAGTTGGCTCAAGGTCTGTGCCAGTGCCAGTCTGCATGCTTGAGTTGGCTCAAGGTCTGTGCCAAAATTTGAATTTGTGCCAGAGTCAACTCAACTCCTTTTGGAGTCGACTCAAGACCTTCCAACTTCATTCTTTTTATATTTTTGCCTCTCAAACTTGAATTTCTTAGCTCCAATACTTTCTAATAATATTTACTTCTTTTAATTTTATTTTTTTTTATAATGAGCCATCTAAATTTGTGAGAATTTATTCTTTTAAGTGCTTTGGCCTGGCATCTCGAGAAGATTTCTTTCATAGTTAATATCTTTATTATGAGTATCTAAGAAATCCTACAGCTATCCTTGAAATACATGATTAGTATTATAATTACTCAATATTTTATAATCATCAAAATTAATCATAAGATCAATAATCTTCTCCTTTTTGATGAAGATAAAATTTTGAGTATATGCACAAATAAACATAATATATTTTAATTAATTTATCAATATAAATATGAAGTGAATAAGTAAACACTTCATGAATGTTACCATTATATTCAAGACTGCATAAATCCAAAATTATATTCAACATAACATACTCATTTCATATGATATTTTTCAAGCAAGTAAACGAGTATCTCAAGTATAATAAATCAAGTGATCAACTCAAGCATTTCAAGCATATGATCATCTCAAGCATATACTCAACATAACTCTCCCTCTTTTTGACAGCATTGAAAACTCAAGGAAAGGGCTTTAAAATGAATCATCAAAATCAAGTAGAAAGCAAATTAAATTCAAAAAAAATTGTATCAAATTTTAGATTTTAGAACTTCTCTTTTTGTTTGGACAAAATATACTCAAAAATACTTCCCCCCATTTTCAAATTTAACTTGAATCCAATTTTCAAATTTAGATTTCATGATTTGTTTCCTCTTTTTGAAAGTTAGCATCAAATTCAAATTGAATTTCTTCCTTCTTTTTGGAACAATATAGATTTTTAAAAAAAAATGCTTCTCCTCCTTTGAACAATTTAGTTTTGAAACACATCTCCTTCTTTTTGAATAAAATAGATGTGGTAAATAAAATCTCAAATTTAGTGGAAAATTGCTTCAGCTTTAAAGATCCAAGAAGGATAGAGCTTTTCAAAGAAAAGAATAAAGTATCAAAGTTAAACATGAGAGATGTTTACAAAATTCATCTCTTCCTTTTCTTTAATAAGTATCAATCAATTTAAATTCAAAAAAGATATCAATTTTCATAAATAGTTTCAAATCATATCAAATTATGAGTGCATCAGAGCAAAATGAGGTATCAGAGCAAAAATAAATTTGAGACAAAATATTCATTTTCTTTTATCAAGAGATAAAGTAATAAAGTATGAAGCAATAATATGTTATCCAATACCAATTGTGAAAATTATAATACCAATTATGAAAGTTTTTGATCGAAAAAGATAAATTGATTAAATTTAGATCAAAATGATAAACACTCTGAATTGATACCAATAGATCATTGAAAATAAATCATAAAGAGATATTTGTTTTTCAATAAGAGCTCTCTTTCTTTTCCTTAGAAAATATCACTCAATTAAGTTCTTGAATTTGTCTCAAATGATATCATATTAGCCATACAAAATTAGATTTGAGATAAAGATATTCTTCTCTTCTTTCAAATCTTATAAGAAATTTAGATTTAATATTTATATTTCAAAACGCATTTCTTCCTTTGGTAAATTTAGTTTTGAAACACATCTCCTCCCTTTTAAATGATATGGATGGATCAAAACAAATTCTCAAATTTAACGATAAAATTAGTTTGAGTTTCATGAGTCCAATGGAGATAAAGATTTTCAATATTTAGGATTTTGAGCATCAAATACATGCTTTACATATGTTTTACTTTTTCAACAGCTCTCTTTCTTTACTTTAAAAGGTATTAATCTATTAAGTTTGGAAATGGTATAAGTTTATCTCAAATGATATTATATTAAGAATATGTCAATACAAAATAGATTTGAGACTAAGTATTCAATTTTTTTTGCCGAAAGATGAAGGAATAAGGCATAAGGCAAGAGTAAAACCATTGATACCAAGTGTGAAAAGTTTCTTAAGAGGAATCTTCTTGATACCAATTGAACTAAAATTCAGGCTAAATCATGATTTTCTTAAAAGTTTGATACCACTTAAAGATCAAAGAGGATCAATTTTTAGATTCATTACTTGGACAAAATAATATTTTATATTTTAAATTCAGCTTGATATAAATTATGAAAAGTAATTTTTAAGTTTAATTTTTTTTTCAAAAGATGATCAATCGTTGCAAAATATATATATATTTTGAGATGCTAATTTCTTGTCAAAAAGTTGATACAATCAACCCATGCAAAGTGTGAATTATGAAATGAACTATAAATAATTTTTCAAATCAAAGCAATAGGTGTGTACAAATAATCATTAATAATTTTTATTTTTATTAAGTTTCAAAGTGAGGTCTCCTTTAAATTTCAATAATGTTATCTCCCTCAGTTTTTGATAGTTAATGCGAGAAAATTTATTTTTCTTAATTCTCCCCCTTTTTCTTTCAAAATATGCATATTCATTGAATTTAATCATGCATTCATTTCTCCCCTTTATCTTATAAACAAAGCATAATTTCAATTCAATAGATAAACATAAATGTAAGCATTAAACACACTAAATTTTCATAAAAATCAGATTTTCATTTATTGCTAAAAAGGTGATTACAAAAAGTGATTATAAAGATCATAAACATCAATACATCCAAAATGTATACAAGCTATGTCTATCAAAAGGTGGACTGCTAGGGGCACTACTACTCTAAGTGAGAAATCCTAGCATCTTAAGAGAGAGTAGGTTAGTATAGACCTAAAAGATAGGTTCAAATTGATTAGAGATCATGAGTTGACTCCCCAGGTCCAAGAGTCGACTCCTCAATATAGAGAATAGCTCAAGAAGTTTTGACCCAAAGAAAATTGGCTCAAATAGAATATGGATCAATAGCAAATCAAATCAGTGATCCAAAATGATGTTTAAATCAGAATAAGTGAATCAATTTGGGAGATCAAGAAATAATTAGTTGGGAATGTACTAATTAAGTAGATCAAGTAAAATCAAATCAAGGGAAAACTAGATAAATGCTCTAAAGTCTAAGTTTATTTAAGTAGGGGATTTTCAATTCCTTAAAGGTCAAGCTGACATATAACGTAATCTTTTATGAATTGATGACTTATCTTGATGTTCTTTGAATCATATAATTTTTTGACATATTTTATGAGAATGTCAAAAATTAATTTAAAAGTTTCACATCTAAATATTTTCATATGCCATCAAGCTTATTTTAATTTAAGTTTCACAAGTAATATCATATTATGAAGGGTTTGGGAGTATGCTGAATTTGAAATAAAACTTATGCTTCTTACAATCAATATGATATTATGATTAAGAGAACATAATCAATCAATATATTCAAGTAATAGATTAAGGTTATTATTAGTGTTGAAGAATTTATTAAAATCAATCAATTATTTTAAATAAATTTAGCAAATAATGATGGTATGATGTAGAGAAGGTTTAGTTTTTACCATGGATCATCACCCATCTATTTTTAGTCTTAAGCATCCAATTTCAAGAGTTTGCTCCTTTCATGCCCTTGGATGCTTGGTATACTTGTAAAATTACTTCTTTACTTTTGGTACCTAAGCCATCTTGGGTCTAATAGAGTTAATACATATGGTTCTTTTTAGAACCTAAATTTATTTAATCAAACTATAGCCAACTCTTTTAATATTATATTCAAAAATTTTGTATCCTACTTTGTCACATTTGAAACAAACTATAGAGATATTTTCATGTGAGACTTTGCTAAATATATTCTTAATAAAATTTTATTTTCTTAATGAATTGTAACCAATTACAGCTTCACTATAAAAAATCAGACTATTAGCAATGGCTAGTTGCCATCGCTAATAGTCATTTTGTTATTATTAAAAATCTGATGAAAATAACCTCATCGCTAATTACCATTATTAGTGACGGCAATTCTCCCATCGCTAATAATGATAATTAATGATGGTACTAGCGATAAATATCATCACTAATAATTTTAATTTTTTTAATTAAAGTATTAAAAAATTATTAGTGATGAAAGTTGTCATTGCTACGGCCATCACAATTTTTTTTAATTTTTTAACTAAAATTTAATAAAACTATAAGTGATGGGTCTAATTTTTATTTTTTTAAAAAAATTATAATTAAATATTTTAAAATCTATTTTATAATTATTTTTTAAAATCTATTATAAATAAAATATTATTATTTAATATAATCATAAATAAAAAATTAATTATATTATATTAAAAATATAAATTATATAATTTTATAAATTTATACTACTTTACAAGTTTAAAAATTATATACATATCAAAAAAAAATCATGTAAGATCCTCCTCGTCATCCTCTTTTTGCTCCCGTACATCCTCTCCAATAGCTAATGGATGAGAGCCAGATGTCCCAACATCCTATAATGAAAAAAAATAAAAATTATTAATAAGTTTCGATATAAAAGTATATACATCAATATGGAGATGTATATTTTAATATACTATTCAGATTTTCATATAGATTATTCCTACATATTTCATTCGACGATGCGGAGCTATAGACATCCTCGACCCATCATTTGGATGGTTGGATTAAATTTTTATCTCCTAAATCTCCTTCTTAGACTCAAACCTAAACATGTGAAGCTTCTAAATATAAAAATTTAAAATAAGTAAAAAAAATTATTAATAAACTTACAACTATGATGGCTATGACAAAGAGCCCAACTGATTGTGTAGGTGCAGATCCTGGAGAATCTCAATGATTATATCATGGACAGCATCTCGAAAGCTCTAAGGTCACTAGCTTTAAAGCCTCTCCACGACCTCCCCCATATGTGCGATAGCCCATATCTAGGTCATCGAGCCTTAAGAGGAGGATGTTGATGAAGAGTACCCAGCTGCTGGAGGGTCGAAGCTATAGTCGAATCCTATGACCCAGCTCCTACTCACCCCTCCGATGGCCTTGAGCCATCCCTTGGGGTCCAGAAGAGGCTGAGAGGATAGGTCCTAGCCATACCATGATACGAGATACTCCATATAATCCATCTATATAGTTTAAAAATTCACTAGTGCATACATATTAGTGCATATAAAAACTTAATAAATAATATTTTAAGTTTGTTACCTTGATTTGTTGAGATCGAGGATCTGAGTAATCACCAGTCCTTCTAGATTAGTGTGTGGCCTTCCATATCTATAGCTATCCTAGTGCACGACCCAGCTATGATATCTATAATAAATAAACAATTAAATTAAATTAATTAAACATACATATGATTAATTCAATATGAAATTAATTTAAGTGTAAAAATTTTACTAATCTATCGCCACAACATATGTGCCAACGGAGCCACCAGTGTGCCTGATTGGATGCTGCTGGACAAACCAATTCTGTCATGCCCTCGCTGCCTACCAGAGTACTCTTTAGTACTCCACTAATTGTAGAAGGCCTCTCATATGTCCGCTCACATGCAGTGATCTGTGTAAGACTTTCAATCCGATGGTGACTCAAAACTGAAGTGCTGTCTGGCGAACTACCTAAGGCTATATAGCTCATCTCGAAAGCTATGAGTGGCCACCTCCTCGAAGATTTGTTAGCCAGCCTCCTCATCTCGAGGAATCTCGAGTCGATAGTACCTCTGCAAGTAGAAGTAAGTACGTATTAATAAATAGAATACAAATCTATCATGAATTTAAAAATAAACACCTTTGACTTACCAAAAATATCTCTCAGATTGCATCACAAGCCCCCGACGGCCAACTGAAGAACTCATTTACGGATCCCAGCATCAATCGTCAGATGATCTCGATAATCACATGAGGCACCCTATTCTCTGTAAATATACTGTAAAATTGATTTTGAACAATAAATGTTAGACTCTACAATGGCTAAATTTTAAACAAATTTAGTGACGATATAGTACTTACTAGTGGCTCTGAATGTGGATGAGCTCTCTATCCTCTGATCAAGTCGGAGGTACCGTGATCTGGATGGATCTTTTATCACACCGCTGACTCTGAGAGCCGAACATTGCTACGAATGACTGTAGGATCACTGGTGAGCCCGCGACATCCGAACTTGAGAGTATTAAGATATCATAAATAATATTATATTAGATAATAAAGGATAAAATAACATAAAAAAGAATATTTAAAGTATTAGAGTTTACTACATGGTATGTGCATCGTAGAACCACGTGAGCTGGCTGCATGAGAACTCTCTCTTCGACTGTGATGTCTCTGGCCTCAGAAAAATATGATCAATAATCTCTAAAAATAAAAATAACTATGTACATATTGGATTAACTATGTACCAGAACAAAATAACTATATATCATATTGGATTAACTATGTACCAGAATAAAATAACTATATATCATATTTATTTAACTATATATCATGATATCTTAACTTTATACCACATTCATAAAAGTAATGTGGTATTTTGTATGCTTGGAGTAGAAAGTAAAATTATAATGGCTTGATTAGGAACTATGGTTGACACAAGTATTTATCATCCGATGAAGTTTGACTTCTATTTTTGTAGCTATGCTGGCATAAAGGTAATACTTTTTTTGTGCTTCTTCCTCTTTTTTCATGCAGACCAACATATTATCATGTACTACTGGATAAGAATCATTTTTTTACTGATATATTGCAAATGTTAACTAACAATCTTATATAACATCTGATCTCTCTGATGAAGGATCGACATCGGTTGGTGGGTCTAAGGATAGGTCTGCTGTGCTGTGCCATTATCTTAGATCAAGGACAACGTTAAAGAAGTATATACAATAATTAAATATAAAATTTCTAGATTATAGATACATCAATAGGTTAAATTTTAAGAAAATCCTAATATCCTAAGAAATCAACTAGGGTTTAAACATTAGAACTTAATTATAAAGAAAAAATAGAGAGAAGACTAGGGCTCATACTAGTGGAGATCAAAGAGATCCTAGATTGATAAAACCTCTCACGGATGTAATGGATGAAATCTTGATGATGTTGCAGCAAAAGGTTTTCATGGAGAACTGCTCGATGTAGATTGTATGACCATAAAGAGTGCTTCATAGAGGAATCTTGATGAAATCAAAGATTTGTGTGATGGGATTCCATCTATACCCAGTAAAAGTCTTCATGTTGGAGTTAATCTCAAGATATTTTTAAGGATGCCTCACACAATTTTTTTCTACTTTGGAGATGGATGATGCTCAATATTTTCATGACACCCCGCACCTTTTTATCACATATTTAAATGGCCATGCCTTGTTTCCCTTTTTTTTCCATGTTTTGAGATGGGTGACATTGGTTTCCTTTTTTCCCACAAATCCTCATTTGGCAAGGAGTTATAAGTTCCATATACATGATGGAGTCCAAATCCCAATAGACTTGAGATGGAAAGTTCCATATACATAAAAGTATAAGTTCAAATTTTTTGTTAATATTTCATGACTCCTGATTTTTCTCTTATTTGTTTTGATGATGCATGAAGAGTTGGTCAAGAATTGGAGATGTTATGCACTTGTACACAATTAGTTAGATCATGATGAGGTTGTGGTGGTCTATGAAGCCATCGGTTATATTATGAGGCTCTCACAAATTTAAAAATTTTGATTAGTTATGTTTGACATTTATCTTTTCAATCCCTTCAATATCTATTTAGTTTGGTTATCATCTGAAAAAATAAGAAGACAACCATAAGAATATAGCAAATAACATCTATCGACACTCATTAGATTTTAGACATCATATGGGAACAAGAAAAAGAGCCCATAGCAATTTGTAGAATCACTCCCTTCAACATCCATTAACTAAGTTTGAATCATTATTAGAAAAAATAAGAAGGTAACCATAAGAAAAAGAAGGCAACTGCAAGGATCGTAAAGACAGGTCTATCATTATATGCAATGCAATATTTTTAAAATTTTTAAAATACTAGATTTCTAAGTAAAGGCATCATTGCAAAGAGGGACGATCAGGATTCACGTCTCGTGCATGCAGGCTTGGAGCATGCCAGACGATTAGGCCGTACGAGCACACCAGCATGGCATCCAAGTAAATCCCATCTTGGAGGTTCCAAAGTATCAAGTGGGATTACAAATAGGGCTGGAAATGGGCTAGGGTGGGCTAGGCCATGCCACTCCTTGAGTTTGATCCAAAATTTTTTTTCAAACTTCGAACCGGGCCCAAGGCCTAGAGTCCAATCATCGAGCTACTTCAGCCACTATTGGAGTAGATAAGCAGGTCAGAACTGATCTGATAGTGGTCTGATCTCGTACCCCTGCCATCAAAGGTAGTAGGGATACTTTCATCGGAGAGCTTTTCAACGTAGTTCCACCTCTCGAAAATAATATTAATTTAAATAATATTATTAATTTAAATAATATTAATTTAGATAATATTATTAATATTTAAATTAATAATATTTAAATTTAAATATTGTTAATTTAAAATTCATCAAATAAATATAATTTAAAATATTAAAAATTTAAAAAGGAAGGAACAGGTTGTGGCGACGGTGATGGAGTCATCACCATTATTGTTGCTAAAAATCCCTGGCAGCTCTGAGAACAGTATTGGTCTGGTGGTGGGTCGGCGGTGGGTTCGGCATCAATCCGATGGTGGGTCAACGGTGCGGTGGTCCGACGGCTAGACGTCTGAAGAGGGGAGGTGGGGGGCAATGGTCTGACAGCACGAGGAGGCAGTCCGATAGCTTGGGGAGGTAGGCCAAGGGCTCGGGACTCGAGGAGGCGACTGATGGCTGGGGGAAGCCGAATCCGACGATGGGGGAAAGAGGGGGATTGGAGGTAGTCGGGGGGAGGTGGGTCGAGGGCTCGAGGAGGTGGCCAAGGCTCGGAGAGGTGGGAGGCAGTCGAGGGGCTCAAGATTCGATGGATAGGGGCTCGAGGATGCGGCCAGAGGGGAGGCAAGCCAAGGGCTCAACGAGGTGACCAGGGGATCGGGGCTTGAGGAGGCTGTCGGGGGCTCGAGGAAGCCCAATCTGATGGCAGAAGAAAGAGGTGGATCGAAGATGGCTGGGGGAAGGTGGGTCAAGGGCTCAGGGAGGCAGTTGGGGCTCGAGGAGATGGGAGGTGATCGAGGCTCGGGGAGGCGGAAGGTGTCTGAGGGGCTCAGGATCCAACGGATGGGGGCTCGAGGAGTCGATCGGAGGTTTGGGGAAGTGGGATCCGACAGTCGATCAGCCATCAGTGGGGAAAAATGGGATCCAAAGGCTTGGAGAGAGGAAAATCGAGGGGAGGAGGTCGGTCGTCAGTGAGGGAAAACGAGAGGGGGTGGGCAAAAATGAGGGTGCGCAATTAGATAAAAATCATGGGAATCGGAGGGTGGATGGGGAGAGAATCAGGGGGGAAATTTAAGGTTATTAGCGATGGTAAAATACCATCACTAATAAGATAACTCCATTGCTAATAATCCTAGAACTAAATTAAAAAAAATAATTTTTTTTATTAGCAATGCAACTAGCCATTGAAGGAAAAATCAATTTTTTCCTTGTAGGATCTTCCAGATCTAATGAGATCTGGGGAAGAATATTTCAAAAAAATTATCCTATAATATTTTAGATCTAAGATCTATTAGATCTAATTCTTATTATTTGATATTAAATCTAAAATTAAATCTAAAATTATGAGGAATAGAGAAATACCTCTAGGATAACTAGATTACCCTGTAGATGATCGCAGCAATGCCCGAGGTTCTAAAATAGCCACACAGTCACCTGGCCTCTACCGATATCCACTCAAGTAGGATCTGGATCATCTTCTTCTCATGAATCTTTTCTTCAAAAATTAGATTTGGATCTGATCTGAAAGATCTTCAAAAGATCTTCTGAAGCTGGAGCAGCAGCTTCTCGATAAATCTATGCAGCCTTCTAATCAAAGAGCCACCACACCTTGGACAAGCACCAGATGGATGCCCAACCTCTTGGACATGAAGAGGGAAGGGAGAGGAACAGAGGGGGTATGGAGAAGTGGAGAGGATTCAGACTTTTTTTGGGTATTGAGTAGAGTCTCTTAAACCCTAGGCGCAAATAGGGTTTAAATAGACCCTGCTGCACCATGCAGTGCCACATCATTCGACCAATCAAAAAATTCTAATTAATTTTGAAAAAATTTTGATTGATGGAGTGATGTCATCTGATCATATCAGATAAAAATCCCTATAATCCCTCCTACTATTGGTGCCAACACTGGATAAGCACAGTGAGATTGGCGCCTTACAGTCCAAGTTGATCAAGGGATCAGACTCCTCATCTCATGGGACTCTATCCTTATCCACTTGGGGCGCACGTCATAAATGATTATGGTGCCCACTTTGAGGGTAAAATTAGCAGGTGGACACTCCATAAAAAATCTTCAATGACCTCTTGCCAAGTGGCCTTCAGTCCAAGGTCCATGGGTCAACGTTTGACCAATGTCATAAAACGAAAATGGCAAGTGACAAGAATTAGTAGGTGTTGTCTTAAATTCATCTCATGAATTAAAATAAGTCCTTTCTAAGCTGGACTGGCTCTAGTCAGACTATGAGAAAGCTTCTCAAGGTTCTCTGGGTGAGCCAAATCATATTTGGCTCAGCCGAGATAGAAAAGATTACACGAGGAGAAAGTTAGGCTCAATCATGTGCTAGCACGATTTTCTTGAACCTAATTAGATCTAATCCAAATTAATCGAACTGGGCTAGCTCAATTGATGACATCCAGATCCTAACTCTTGTTTGTGTGACCCAGTTAGGTTCATTTTTGTATGGTAATGAGACATGTCATGATCTCATCATCGACATCATCGAAACTCCTTTCGATGGACCAGAACTCTTCTGATTCAGACAATTAGAATGATCGATCATCAAGATCATTCTAATTGCTCCCAAAATCCATTAGTGACACCTAGCAGTATATGATGGCAACCCATCAAAAATGAAGATGAACCTCTCGATGCAGCTACCTATGTGATTGAGTTTTTCTATCATGAGTCCCGACTGAATTAGGATTAAGGTGAACTCGTCAAACCCAACATCAGTCATATAAATCAATCGATCGATCGAAGTCTGATGTGAAACCTTAATGAAAAACTCTTTTTCATTATTTTACTCTGCCATGGCCATGGGCTTAAGGACTCAATCTTTCGATCATCATAGGACTACTCCTCTTATCTACCGAGGTTGATAGATCCCATCTTGGTGCAATCTGGTTCCTACAATGAATATGCTACAGCCAACATACACCTCAGAGTTCTGAATGGCTAGGAGATCGAGTTATGGTGTAGTCAAACTATAACACACTCAAGGTGAACTGTCGATGTACCTCAGATCGAAGAACTAGACACACAGCTACAGCATCAAGCTAGTCATCGACGAGAAGGTAGACTTCCTTATGACTGCTCGAGGTGGTCACACTCAGTACTCTCATTCTCAACAAATACCTATACTTTCACTCTGGTGTCTCCACACCGTAGACTCAAGACACATTTATCCTAAGGAAGCGATCGTACACCAACCTTCTGAATCGATCACCATCCTCGTGATGATCCTATGGTCAGGAGCTGTTTATGAGTTAGTTATGTAAATTCATGCCTTAAATTTTCAACTCTTGAAAATATGAATTAACATTCCTACTAAGTCAAAGGATGTATCACAGACATAATGTACACAATGTGATAGTAAAATAACCCTTTTATTCATTTATAATCAAAATTATAAATTTGTCCTTACATTTGTACAGAAATGTATCAGCCAATCTGGCATCTAAGGTACACATCTGACAAACTCCCACTTGACCTAATGCCAATTGGCTACATATCTAAGTCCCATCTTCTCAAGGTGGGCTTCGATCTTCTGCTGGCCTAATGACTTTGTCAGTGGGTCTACCATATTGTCTATGGAGTCGACTCTCTTAACCTTGACATAACCTTTTTCGAGATAATCACGGATCAGATGGAATCACCGCTCGATATGCTTGGACTTTTGGTGAGACCTTGGCTCCTTAGCTAGGGCTATGGCACCATTATTGTCGCACTAAAAAAGGATGGCATCCGAGGACATCACTCCAAGCTCTGTGGCAAACTTTTTGTACCAGAATGCCTCCTTCGCAGCTTTCGATGCAGTAATATACTCTGCCTCCATGGTGGAATCAACAATCACCATCTGCTTGAAATTCTTCTAGCTAACTGCACCCCCATTGCAAATGAATAGACTCCCAGATGTTGATTTTCGATCATCTATATCAGACATAAAGTCTGAGTCTGTAAATCCCAAAACCTGGAGTTCACCATTTCCAAAGACTAGAAACATATCCTTAGTCCTTCTTAAGTACTTAAGGATACATTTCACAGAAGTCCAGTGCTCTTCACCTGGATTCGACTGATATCTGCTTGTGACACTCACAGCATGGGCTATATCAGATCGTGTATATAGCATGGCATACATGAGGCTTCCTATTGCTGAAGCATAAGGAATCTTGCTCATGCATTCAATCTCTTCAGGTGAGCTAGGGCACATCTTCTTGGAGAGATGAATGCCATGTCTAAAAGGTACTAAATCTCTTTTGGAGTTTTCCATGCTAAACCTTTCTAGCACCTCCTCTATGTACATCTTTTGTGAATGTCCGAGCATCCTATTTGGTCTATCTCTATAGACTTTAATACCCAGTATAAAGGATGCCTCTCCTAGATCTTTCATAGAGAACTCCTTAGACAACCATATTTTGACTGAGGTCAACATGAAAATATTATTTCCAATCAGGAAGATGTCATCTACGTACAGTACGAGGAAGACAACTGTGCTCCCACTGACCTTCTTGAATACACATGGTTCCTCCTCATTCTTGATGAAATCAAATATTTTGATCACATCATTGAAATGAGTATTCCAGCTCTGAGATGCTTGCTTAAGTCCATAAATGGACCTTTGCAGCTTGCAGATCTTGTGATCATCATCACTGGATGTGAAACCAAGCGACTATTTCATATAGATATCTTCCTCAAGATATCCATTTAAGAATGCCATTTTCACGTCTATCTACCATATTTCATAATCGAAATAGGCTGCAACAGCAAGCAATATGCGAATGATTTTTAGCATGACTACGGGCAAAAAGGTATCCTGATAGTCAATGCCTTTGTGCTGACTATAACCTTTCGCTACGAGCCTAGCCTTGAACGTCTCCACATTCCCATCTGCACCTATCTTTCTCTTGAAGATCCATTTACACCTAATAGGTACAATACCTTCAAGTGGATTTACCAAGGTCCAGACTTGGTTTGAGTGCATCGAGTCAATTTCTGATCTCATTGCCTCTAACCATTTCTCAGAGTCGATATCTGATATCACCTTATCATAGGTCTTTGGGTCATCACCATGAGCCCCATTTCTCATGAGGAACATTTTCTTTACTTTCTCTTGTATAGTACCTAAGTACCTTTCAGGAAGACAAAAAATCCTAGTCGATCTACGAAGTGGAAGAGATTGTGTTAAGACTGGTTCTAATTGATTGGGTTCCTCAGGTTCCTTAGCTCGTTGCTCTTGGGAGACATTCTTCTTGAGCTTAATTATTCTTCCGATACCACCATCTTGAATAAACTATTTTTCAAAAAAAATAGCATGTCGATTCACAATCACATTGTGATCTTCCGGAATATAGAAATAGTATCCTAATGACTCTTTAAGATATCCTATGAACCGAGCTCTAAAAGACCTGAACTCTAACTTGTCCGTCTGCTATCTCTTGACATGAGCCAGACAACCCCAAATTCTGAGATGACTCAGACTTGGCTTCTTATCATGCTATATCTAATATGGTATGGTAGGAATGATTTTAGAGAAAATCCTATTCAATACATATATTACTGTCATGAGACAATGTTCCCAAAGAAACTCAGGGAGGTCTGTGAAGCTCATCATAGAACGGACCATATCTAAAAGGGTCTGATTCCTCCATTCTGAAACCCTATTGAGTTGTGGCATTCCAGATGGAGTCCATTGAGAGACTATGTCATTATCCTTAAGATAGTCTAGAAACTCCCGACTAAAGTATTCACCTCCTCGATCTGATCGAAGAACCTTAATGGGCTTTCCTGTTTATTTTTCTACTTCATGTCTGAATTCTTTGAACTTTTCAAAGGCTTCAGACTTGTGTTTCATTAGAAATACATACCCATACCTAGACATATCATCGATGAAAGTAATGAAGTAGACATAGTTGCCTCTAGCCAGCACATCAAATGGAATGCACACATCCGTATGTACTAGGGCAAGTAGGTCTCTGGCCCTTTTTCTATGTCTCACAAAAGGAAGTTTGGTCATTTTGCCTTGAAGGCATGATTCCCAAACTGGATATGACTCGGAAGCCAACGGACTCAACAGTCTGGATTTCTCCAATTTGTTAACCTTGTCTTCCGCTATATGACTTAGCCTTAGGTGCCACAGATACCTATCATTTAGACTATCTCTAGGCCTTTTAATTCACATGACATTCACATTTTGCTCGATATGAAATATAGATACATCAATATGTAGACCATTAATAAGAAAACCATTTGCAACTTTATTATTTTCATAAAATATGTTACAATGGTTCTTATGAAAGCTAATCACATAGCCTCCTTGTGCTAAACATGAAACAAAAATCAAATTCCTGCTTGCTGCAGGCACATAACAACAATCTTTAAGAACTAAATCTAATCCTAATAGTAATCGCAGAGGGTAGGTTCTCACAGCCATAGCAGCAACTCTTGCTCTGTTCCTGATGCGTAGGATCATATCCCTATCCCTCAGCCTCCTGCTCTCCTCAAGATCTTGCATAGAAGTGCACAAATGAGCACAAGAACCAGAGTCAAGTACCCAACTAGATGTAGAGGAAACCATAAGATTAGATTTTATAACGAGCATACCTCCAGAAGGACCATCCTTCTTGCTCTTCAGGGTGGCCAGGTATTGAGGACAGTGAAGGAAAAATTGCCTTTTTCCTTTGTAGGATCTTCCAGATTTTATCAAATCTGGGGTGGAATAATTTAAAAATTTTATCCTACACTATTTTAGATCTAATGTCTGTTAGATCTAATTTTATTATCTAATATTTAAAATCTAAAATTAAATCTAAAAGTATGAGAAGTATAGACATACCTCAAGGGTAATCTAATTACCCTGTAGATGATCTCAGCACAGCCCGAGGTTCTGATGTAGCCACGCAAACGCCTGGCTTCTATCGGTATCCACTCAGATAGGACTTGGAATGTCTTCTCCTCATGAATCTATGCTCCAAAAATCAGATCTCTATCTGATTTGAAAGTACTTCAGAACTCCTTCTGAAGATGGAGCAGCAGCCTGTCGAAGATGTCCTGCAGCCTTCCTGTTCCTGGCATCACCATGCCTTTTTCTTGCACCAGATGAACGTCCAACTCCTTGGATGTGAAGAGGGGAGATAGGAGAGCAGGGAGAATGTGGAGAAGAAGGGAGCGGGTGGCAACTATTGGGTTTGGTGCATAAAATAACTTCTACCTAAAATCCTAGGTGCAGAAGGGTTTATATAGACCTTGTTGCTGTGCAGTGCCACATCATTCAACCAATCAAAAAATTTTAATAAATTTTGGAAAAATTTTGATTGATTGCTTGATATCATCTGATCACATCAAATAAGAAACCAAGCCTCTATCTCAAAGTTGGCACCAACACTGGATGAGGACAAAGAGAGGTTGGTGCTAAAGAGTCCAATCTTATCAAGACTCTCCAACCTTATCCACTTGGGGCGCCCACTAAATCCAATTGGGCTCATGCCATAATCTAATTATGGCACCCAATTTGATGTGGTTTGGCTCCACAAAAATCCTCCAATAAGCTCTTGCCAAGTGGCCTTCAATTTAAAACCCATATGTCAACTTTTGACAAATGTCCTAAAATAAAATTGGCAGGTGACAGGAATTAGCAGGTGCTTGTCTTAAATTCATCTCATGAATTAAGACAAGTCTTTTTTGAGCTGGACAAGCTTCATTTAGACTAAGAGAAATTTTTTCAAGATTCTCTGGATGAGTCAAATCACATTTGGCTCAGTAGAGACAGAAAAGATTACACGAGGAGAGAGTTAGGCTCAATCGTGTGCTAGCACGATTTTCTTGAACCTAATTGGATCTTATCCAAATCAATTGGGTTAGCCCAATTGATGACATCCAGACCCTAACCCTTATTTGTGTGACCCAGTTAGGTTCAATTCCGTATGGTAATGAGACATATCATGATCTCATCATCGACATCATCGAAACTTCTTTCGATGGACCAGAACTCTTCTGATTCAAATAATTAGAATGATCGATCATCAAGATCATTCTAATTGCTCCCAAAACCCACCAGTGACACCTAGCAGTATACGGTGGTGATCCATCAGAACTGAAGACGAACCTCTCAGTGCAGCTACCTGTGTGATTGAGTTCCTCTATCATGAGTTCCGACTGAATTAGGGTTAAGGTGAACTCGTCAAACCCAACATCAGTCATATGAATCAATCGATCGATCCGAGTCCGATGTGAAACCCTAATGGAAAACTCTTTTCCATTATTTCACTCTACCATGGTCATGGGCTTAAGGACACAATCTTTTGATCACCATAAGACTACTCCTTTCTTCTACCGAGGTTGATAGATCCCATCTTGGTGCAACCTAGTTCCTACAATGAATATGCTACAGCCAACATACACCTCAGGGTTCCGAATGGCTAGGAGACCGAGTTATGGTGTAGTCAAACTATAACACACTCAAGGTGAACTGTCGATGCACCTCAGGTCAAAGAACCAGACACACAACTGCAGCATCGAGCTAGTTATCGACGAGAAGATAGACTTCTTTATGACTGCTCGAGATGGTCACGCTCAGTACTCTCATTCTCAGTGAATATCTGTACTCTCATTCTGGTATCTCCACATCGTAGACTCAAGATACATCTATCCTAAAAAAGTGATCGTACACCAACCTTTCGGATCGATCACCATCCTCATGATGATCCTATGGTCAGGAGCTGTTTATGAGTTAGTTATGTAAATTCATGCCTTAAATTTTTAACTATTGAAAATATGAATTGACATTCCTACTAACTCAAAGGATGTATCACAGACACAATATACACAATGTGATAGAAAAATAACCCATTTATTGATTTATAGTTAAAATTATAAATTTGCCCTTAGATTTGTACAGGAATGTGTCAGCCAATCTGGCATCTAGGGCATACATCTAACAAACTCCCACTTGACTTAATGCCAATTGGCTACATATCTAAGTCCCATCTTCTCAAGGTGGGCTTCGATCTTTTGCTGGCCCAATGGCTTAGTCAGCAGGTCTGCCACATTGTCTGTGGAGTCGACTCTCTTGACCTCGACATAACCCTTTTTGAGGTAAACATGGATCAAATGGAATCGCCGCTCGATGTGCTTGGACTTCTGATGAGACCTTGGCTCCCTAGCTAGGGCTATGGTGTCGTTATTGTCGTAGTAAAGAGGGATGGCATTCGATGACATCACTCCAAGCTCCACGACAAACTTCTCATACCAAAATGCCTCCTTCGCAGCTTTCGATGCAGCAATGTATTCTGCCTCCATGGTGGAATCAGCAATCACCGTCTACTTGAAACTCTTCCAGCTAACTGCACCACCATTGCAAATGAACAGACTTCCAGATGTCAACTTTTGATCATCTATATCAGACATAAAGTCTGAGTCTATAAATCTCTGAATCTGGAGTTCTCCATTTTCAAAGACTAGAAACATATCCTTAGTCCTTCTCAAGTACTTAAGGATGCATTTCATAGAAGTCCAGTGCTCTTCGTCTGGATTCGACTGATATCTGCTTGTGACACTCACAGCATAGGCTATATCAGGTCGTGTACATAGCATGGCATACATGAGGCTCCCTATTGTCGAAGCATAAGGGATCTTGCTCATGCGTTCAATCTCCTCAGGTGTGCCAGGGCACATCTTCTCGGAGAGATGAATGCCATGTCTAAAAGGTACTAAATCTCTTTTGGAGTTTTTCATGCTAAATCTTTTTAGCACCTCCTCTATGTACATCTTCTATGAAAATTCGAGCATCCTATTTGGTCTATCTCTATAGACCTTAATACCCAGTATAAAGGATGCCTCTCCTAGATCTTTCATAGAGAACTCCTTAGACAACCATACTTTGACTAAGGTCAACATGGGAATGCCATTCCCAATTAGGAGGATATCATCTACGTACAATACGAGGAAGACAACTGCGCTCCCACTAACCTTTTTGAACACACATGGTTTCTCCTCATTTTTTATGAAACCAAACATTTTGATCACATCATTGAAACGAGTATTCCAGCTCTGAGATGCTTGCTTAAGTCCATAAATGGACCTTTGCAGCTTGCAGACCTTGTGATCATCATCATTGGATGTGAAATCAAGTAGCTGTTCCATATAGATATCTTCCTCAAGATGTCCATTTAAGAATGCCGTTTTTACGTCCATTTGCCATATTTCATAATCAAAATAGGCTGCAACAGCAAGTAATATGTGGATGGATTTTAGCATGGCTATGGACGAGAAGATATCTTGATAGTCAATGCCTTCGCACTGACTATAACCTTTCGCTACGAGCCTAGCCTTGAATGTCTCCACATTCCCATCTGCACCTATCTTTCTCTTGAAGATCCATTTACACCAAATAGGTACAATACCTTCAGGTGGATCTACTAAGGTCTAGATTTGGTTTGAGTGCATCGAGTCAATTTCTGATCTCATTGCCTCTAACCATTTCTCGAAGTTGATATCTGATATCGCCTCGTCATAGGTCTTGGGATCATCACCATGAACCTCATTTTTCATGAGGAACATTTCCTCTACATCCTCTTGTATGGTACCTAAGTACCTTTCAGGAGGACGAAAAATCCTAGTCGATCTACGAGGTGGAAGAGGTTGTGTTAGGACTGGTTCTGATTGATTTGGTTCCTCAAGTTCTTTAGCTCGTTGCTCTTGGGAGACATTCTCCATGAGCTTAACTATTCTTCTGATGCCACTATCTTGAATAAACTATTTTTCAAGAAAAATAGTATTTTGACTCACAATCACATTGTGGTCTTCCGAAATATAGAAATAGTATCCTAATGACTCTTTAGGATATCCTATGAATCGAGCTCTAAAAGACCTGAACTCTAACTTATCCGCCTGCTGTCTCTTGACATGAGTCGGACAACCCCAAATTCTGAGAGGATTCAGACTTGGCTTCTTACCATGCCATATCTCATATGGTGTGGTAGGAATGGTTTTAGAGGGAACCTTATTCAATACATATATTGCTGTCATGAGACAATGTCCCCAAAAAAATTCAGGGAGGTCCGTGAAGCTCATCATGGAATGGACCATATCTAATAGGGTCCAGTTTCTCCATTCTAAAACTCCGTTGAGTTGAGGCGTTCCAGGTGGAGTCCATTGAGAGACTATACCATTGTTCTTAAGATAGTCTAGGAGCTCCCGACTAAGGTATTCACCTCCTCGATCTGATCGAAGAACCTTAATGGGCTTTCCTGTTTGTTTTTCTACCTCATGTCTGAATTCTTTGAATCTTTTAAAAGCTTCAAACTTGTATTTTATTAGAACCACATATCCGTACCTAGACATATCATCGGTAAAGGTAATGAAGTAGATGTAGTTGCCTCTAGCCGGCACATCAAATGGGTTGCACACATCCGTATGTACTAGGGCAAGTAGGTCTATGGCCCTTTCCCTATGTCCCACAAAAGGAAGTTTGGTCATTTTGCCTTGAAGGCATGATTCACAAACTGAATATGACTCGAAAGTCAATGGACTCAACAGTCTGGATTTCTCCAATTTCTTAACCCTGTCTTCCGCTATATGACCTAGCCTTAGGTGCCACAGATACCTATTATTTAGACTATCTCTAGGCCTTTTAATTCCTATGGCATTCACATTTTACTCGATATTAAATATTGATACATCAACATGTAACTGATAGAGACCGTTAATGATAAAACCATTTGCAACTTTATTATTTTCATAAAAAATATTGCAATGATCCTTATGAAAGCTAATCACATAGCCTTCTTGTGCTAAACATGAAACAGAAATCAAATTCCTGCCTGCTGCAGGCACATAATAACAGTCTCTTAAAATTAAATCTAATCCTAACGGTATTCGCAGAGGGTAGGTTTCCACGGCCACAGCAGTAACTCTTGCTCCATTCCCGATGCGTAGGATCATATCTCCATCCCTCAGCTCCTACTCTCCCCAAGACCCTGCATAGAAGTGCACAAATGAGCACTAGAACCAGAGTCAAGTACCCAACTGGATGTAGAAGAAATCGTAAGGTTAGATTCTACAATGAGCATATCTCTAGAAGGACCATCCTTCTTATTCTTTAGGGTGGCCAGGTACTGAGGACAGTTCTGCTTCCAATGACCGTCTGATTGGCAGTGGAAATATTTTCTCTTATCAGCAGCCTTTTTCTTTGGTTCTATCTTCTTCTTCTTGCCATCTACCTTCTGCTTCTTCGCAGACTTCTTTTTCTTTTCAAAAGACTTTTTCTTGGAAGAAGTCCACTCCACAGTAAGAATTGAGCCTTTTGAACCCTTCATAGAAAGCTCAGCCGTAACCAGCATGTTCATTAACTCGAACAAGGTACACTGCATCTTATGCATATGAAAGTTCATGATGAACTGATCATATGCATCGAACAAGGACTGAAGGATCACATCAATCTGAAAATCCTTGTCTAAGATGATATTGAGTTTTTCAAGCTCCTCAAGGTCCTTGATCATTGTCAAATAATGATCTTGGACTGACTGCCCATCATGCATCTTGACCTTAAAAAGTTTTTGACAGACTTGATACTTAGCCGTGCAACTCTGTTCACCAAACAACTCTTGCAGGTGAGCCAACATTTGGTGGGTAGTCAAAATATTCTCATGCTGGCGCTGCAAGTCATCAGGCATTGCACCCAACATGTAGTACCTTGCTTTGTTATCATCATCCATCCACTTTTTCAGAGACGCTCTCTGTTCAGCAGTCAGACGTGCTGGTATAGCAGGTGGGTCCTGGTCCAAGATATGAGTCAATTTTTTGAAACCTAGAATAATTCTATAGTTCCTCAACCAGTCTTTGAAATTGGGTCCAGTCAATCTGTGGGTGTCTAGTATTTTGGTCAGGGGGTTGGAGGTAGACATGTTTCCTATAGAGAGTCAAAAGTTTTTAGTTAGATTTTGTAATCAGACTTAAATAATTTGTTTAGGGGTTTCATTTTAAACAAATTAGGCTCCCACTATTTTCTCAGATCCCTACACTCCCTTAGTAGAGATGTGAAAATCTCCGTGATCAGTGATTTCTAGTGGGTGGTGCGGTCTCACCAACTGGCTCATCACCTCACCTAACAGTTATTGGTGATGGGTCAACCGATGAGTGGACAACTCTTGTCCAATGATTCTCTAATCATGGTGCATCCAAAACTTGATCTTTAATTCATGAAGCTCACCGTGTCCGGAATATTGCTCCAATCCTTAGTTAAGTCAGACCCACCATTTGCACGAACTAGATTCTTGATTGGGTCCCTCACCGTATCTGAAATATTGAGCCCAACCCATCCTCTAATTCATAGCATCCAATGCCTAATGGATATGGTTGCGTCTTCCCGATGCAACTGAGCCACTGTAACCAGCCGAGAACAATCAATTCTGGGAAGGGCCCGCATATCCACAATGGTGGAAGACCTAGACTTAATATTTTCTTAGAAAGATTTGATTTAGGTCTCATTAAACTTGACTTGACATAGTCATAACAATTATGACTAACCTAGTGGTATGGGTCAGCTCGAATTGTTAGTCACCTCAAATCAGAACTGGGTCGACACATATGGTCAGGTAAGTGAGACCAATAAAAGGGATATGCCATTAACTCGATAAGAACGCATTCGAGTCAAGTAGCTCCCAATTAAAAATCAGTCGGTCACATCTGCCCAACTTACCTTAGATACCAAATTATCGAACCAGAACTAATTGGATTAGCCTACAATCCAGGCTCTAACCACTGAGCCAAATTAGGTCTTAACTTGATCGAGTCACATCTAAATGTGATCCGACCTTGACCCAGACTTAATCCTATTAGGTTGGTCAATTATTAGCTTTCATGATCCCACCTAATCAACTCTTGATTCGGTTTGATCAACCGCTAGACCTTATTGAGCTACCCAAGCCCAAACTCAATTTTATGAAAATATCTTAGATCTAAAATTTTTAATTTTAGACCAAATTGATTTCATAAACTTAATTCATTAATTAAGTTTGGATTCATAAACAAAACATGCAAAATAAATCCTAGGGTTTCAGGATCTAAGGTTTTGCTGAAAAATAAGTTTTGATTTCAGATTAAGGATGAACGTACGGCACACCTACACGTCATAAGAACATCCCATTGAATGGGAAGAGAGGGTCTTAAAATCTTACTTCATTCTTATGACCGGACAGCCATGAGGAACACCTTAATCAGAAATATAAATTTAACTATAAAACTAGTTAGATCTAAATTTACATATCTCATATACAATTTAAGATCTAACCAATACATGCTTTGCATACATCTCATGTATCAAAAATTGATCTAATTAACATGCTTTCAGATCTGATACATCACATGTAATATCTAAAAAATAAGATTTAAATTGAACTATTCAAAATTAAATCTATTCTAGACAAGTTACTGGAATAATTCTACAACTAGTCTAGGCATGCAACAGATCAATTTTATGAAAAAATTAAAATTTTATTTTCTATTTTCTAATCTGATTATAACACTTATAATATCAAAAAAATAAAAAATAAATTAGATTTAATTCATATTTTAATCTCATTAAAATATAAAACTTAAGATTGTTCATGGATTCAACTAATCCTAGTCTAACCATGTATCTCGTGCATGTTAGATCTTCTTAGATTTAATTTTAAATATTTAGATTTTATCCTATCTGATGTGATATTTAAAATTTTTTAAATATCAAATAAATAAATATAAAAAATTAAATCTAAATTAGATCTGAAATAGAGCCAAAAACCTTGCTCTAATACGAGTTGAAGGAAAAACCATATTTTTTCTTTGTAGGATCTTCCAGATTTCATCAAATCTGGGGTGAAATAATTTAAAAATTTTATCCTACGCTATTTTAGATCTAATATTTGTTAGATCTAATTTTATTATCTGATATTTAAAATCTAAAATTAAACCTAAAAGTATAAGAAGTATAGACATACCTCAAGGGTAATCTGATTACCCTGTAGATGATCTCAGCACAGCCCGAGATTCTGATGTAGCCACACAAATGCCTGGCCTCTATCGGTATCCACTCAAGCAGGACCTAGAATATCTTTTCTCATAAATCTATGCTCCAAAAATTAGATCTCTATCTGATTTGAAAGTGCTTCAAAACTCCTTCTGAAGTTGGAGCAGCAGCCTGTCGAAGATGTCCTGCAGCCTTCCTGTTCCAGGCATCACCATGCCTTTTTCTTGCACCAGATGAACGTCCAACTCCTTGGACATGAAGAGGGGAGATAGGAGAGTAGGGAGGACATGGAGAAGAAGGGAGGGGGTGGCAGTTATTGGGTTTGGTGCATAAAATAACTTCTGCCTAAAACCCTAGGCGCAGAAGGGTTTATATAGACCCTGTATGCTGCGCAGTGCCACATCATTCAACCAATCAGAAAATTCCAATAAATTCTGAAAAAAATTTGATTGGTTGCTTGATATCATTTGATCACATCAGATAAGAACTCAAGCCTCTATCTCAAAGTTGGCACCAACACTGGATAAGGACAAAGAGAGGTTGGCACCAAAGAGTCCAATCTTATCAAGACTCTCCAACCTTATCCACTTGGGGTGCCCACTAAATTCAATTGGGCTCGCACCATAATCTAATTATTGTGCCCAATTTGATGTGGTTTGGCTCCACAAAAATCCTCCAATAAGCTCTTGCCAAGTGGCCTTCAATTTAAGACCCATATGTCAACTTTTGACAAATGTCCTAAAATGAAATTGGCAGGTGACAGAAATTAGCAGGTGCTTGTCTTAAATTCATCTCATGAATTAAGACAAACCTTTTCTGAGCTGGACAAGCTTCATTTAGACTGAGAGAAACCTTCTCAAGGTTCGCTGAATGAGTCAAATCATATTTGGCTCAGTAGAGACAGAAAAGATTACACGAGGAGAAAGTTAGGCTCAATCGTATGCTAGCATGATTTCCTTGAACCTAATTGGATCTTATCCAAATCAATTAGGTTAGCCCAATTGATGACATCCAGACCCTAATCCTTGTTTGTGTGACCCAGTTAGGTTCAATTTTGTATGATAATGAGACATGTCATGATCTCATCATCGACATCATCGAAACTTCTTTCGATGGATCAGAACTTTTCTGATTCAGACAATTAGAATGATCGATCATCAAGATCATTCTAATTGCTCTCAAAATCCATCAGCGACACCTAGCAGTATATGGTGGTGACCTATCAGAACTAAAGATGAACCTCTCAGTGTAGCTACCTGTGTGATTAAGTTCCTCTATCATGAGTCCCGACTGAATTAGGGTTAAGGTGAACTCGTCAAACCCAACATCAGTCATATGAATCAATCGATCGATCCGAATTCGATGTGAAACCCTAATGGAAAACTCTTTTCCATTATTTCACTCTGCCATGACCATGGGCTTAAGGACTCGATCTTTCGATCACCATAGGACTACTCCTCTCTTCTACCGAGGTTGATAGATCCCATCTTGGTACGACCTAGTTCCTACAATGAATATGCTACAGCCAACATACACCTCAGGATTTCGAATGGCTAGAAGATCGAGTTATGATGTAGTCAAACTATAACACACTCAAGGTGAACTATCGATGCACCTCAGGTCAAAGAACAAGACACACAACTACAGCATCGAGCTAGTCATCAATGAGAAGGTAGACTTCCTTATGACTGCTCGAGATGGTCACGCTCAGTACTCTCATTCTCAATGAATACCTGTACTCTCATTTCAGTATCTCCACACCGTAGACTCAAGACACATCTACCCTAAAGAAGCGATCATACACCAACCTTCCGGATCGATCACCATCCTCATAATGATCCTATGGTCAGGAGCTATTTATGAGTTAGTTATGTAAATTCATGCCTTAAATTTTCAACTCTTGAAAATATGAATTGACATTCCTACTAACTCAAAGGATGTATCACAGACATAATGTACATAATGTGATAAAAGAATAACCCATTTATTGATTTATAGTAAAAATTATAAATTTGCCCTTAGATTTGTATAGGAATGTGTCAGCCAATCTAGCATTTAGGGCACACATCTAACAGACAGTTTCACTTCTAATGGCCGTCTGAATTGCAGTGAAAATATTTTTTCTTTTTAGCAGCCTTCTTCTTTGGTTCCGTCTTCTTCTTCTTTCCATCCACCTTCTGCTTCTTCGCAGACTTCTTCTTCTTTCCAAAAGACTTTCTCTTGGAAGAAGTTCGCTCCATAGTAAGGACTGAGCCTTTTGAATCCTTCAAAGAAAGCTCAGCCGTAACCAACATGTTCATTAACTCAGCCAAGGTACACTGTATCTTATGCATATGAAAGTTCATGATGAACTGACCATATGCATCAGACAAGGATTGAAGAATCACATCAATCTGAAAATCTCTGTCTAGGATGATACAGAGCTTCTCAAGCTCCTCAAGGCCCTTGATCATTATAAAACAATGATCTTGGACTGACTGCCTATCATGCATTTTAGCCTTAAAAAGCCTTTGGCAGACTTGATACTTGGCTGCACGACTTTGTTCACCAAACAACTCTTGTAGGTGAGCCAACATTTGGTGGGTAGTCATAATGTTCTCATGCTGGCACTGCAAGTCATCAGACATGGCACCCAACATGTAGTACCTGGCTTTGTTATCGTCATGCATCCATTTTTCCAGAGATGCTCCTGTTCAGCAGTCGGATGTACTGGCATGGTAGGTGGGTCCTGGTCCAAGACATGAGTCAATTTTTTGAAACCCAGAATAATTCTGTAGTTCCTCAACCAGTCCTTGAAATTAGGTCCAGTCAATCTGTGGGTGTCTAGTATTTTGGTCAGGGGGTTGGATGTAGACATGTTTTCTGTAGAGAGTCAAGAATTTCTAGTTAGATTTTGTAATCAGACTTAACCAATTTATTTAGAAATTTTATTTTTAAACAAATTAGGCTCCCACTATTTTCTCAGATCCCTACACTCCCTAGGTAGAGATGTAAAAATTTCCATGATTAGTGATTTCTAGTGGGTGGTGCAGACTCACCGATTGGCTCACCACCTCACTTAATAGTTATTGGTGATGGGTCAACCGATGAGTGGACAACTCTTGTCCAATGATTCTCTAATCATGGTGCACCCAAAACTTGATCTCTAATTCACGAAGCTCACCATGCCTGGAATATTGCTCTAATCCTTAGTTAAGTCAGACCCACCATTTGCATGAACTAGATTCCTGATTGGGTCCCTCACTGTATCCAAAATATTGAGCACAACCCATCCTCTAATCCGTAGCATCCAATGCCTAATGGATATGGTTGCATCTTTTCGGTGCAACTGAGCCACTGTAACCAGCCGAGAACAATCAACCCTGGAAAGGGTCCGCACATCCACAATGATGGAAGACCTTAGACTTAATATATTCTTAGGGAGATTTGATTTAGGTCTCATTAAACTTGACTTGACATAGTCATAACAATTATGACTAACCTAGTGACATGGGTTAGCTCGAATTGCTAGCCACCTCAAATCAGAACTGGATCGACACATATGGCCAGATAAGTGAGATCGATGGGAGGGATATGCCGTTAACTTGACAAGAACGCATTCGAGTTGAGTAGCTCCCAATTAAAAACCAGTTGGTCACATCTGTCCAACTTATCTTAGACACCAAATTATCGAATCAGAACCAATTGGGTTAGCCCACAATCCAGGTTCTAACCATCGAGCCAAATTTGGTCTTAACTTGATCGAGTCACATATGAATGTGATTCAACCTTGACCTAAACTTAATCCTATTAGGCTGGTCAATTATTAGCTTTCATGATCCCACCTAACCAACTTTTGATTCGGTTTGATCAACCGCTAGACCTAATTGAGCTACCCAATTCCAAACCCAATTTTATGAAAATGACTTAGATCTGAAATTTTTAATTTTAGACCTAATTTAATTTCATAAGCTTAATTCATTAATTAAGTCTTAGGTTCATAAACAAAACATGTAAATAAATCCTAGGATTTCAGGATCTAGGATTTTACAGAAAAGTAAATTTTGATTTCTGATTAAGGATGAACGCGCAGCACCCCTACATGCCATAAGAACACCCCGTTGAATGGGAGGAGAGGGTCTTAAACCCTACTTTGTTCTTATGACCAGATGGCCATGAGGAACACCTTAATCAGAAATATTAATTTAACTACAAAACTAGTTAGATCTAAGTTACATATCACATATATAATTTCAGATCTAACTTATACATGCTTTGCATACATCTCATGTATTAAAATCTGATCTAATTAGCATGCTTTCAAATCTGATACATCACATGCAATATCTAAAAAATAAGATTTAAATTAAACTATTCAATATAAAATCTATTCTAGACAGTTATTAGAACAATTCTATAACTACTCTAGGCATGCAATAGAATAATCTTATGTATTAATTAAATTTTTATTTCTTATTTCTTGATTTGAATATAATATTTATAATATCAAAAAATTAAAAAATAAATTAGATCTAATTTATATTTTAATCATATTAAAATATAAAACTATAAGACTATTCATAGATTAACCTACTCCTAGTCTAGTCATGTATCTCATACATGTTAGAACTACTTAGATTTAATTTTAAATTTTTTTGATTTTAGATCCTATCATATCTGATGTGATATCTAAAATTTATTAATATTAAATAAATAAAAATAAAAATTAAATTTAAATTAGATCTAAAATAGAGCCATCAACCTAGCTCTGATACCAGTTGAAGGAAAAATCGACTTTTTCCTTGTAGAAACTTTCAGATCTAATGAGATCTGAGGCGAAATATTTAAAAAAAATTATTCTATGATATTTTAAATCTAAGATCTATTAGATATAATTTTTATTATCTGATATTAAATCTAAAATTAAATCTAAAATTATGAGGAATAGAGAAATACCTCAAGGGTAACTAGATTACCCTGTAGATGATCACAGCAATGCCCGAGATTCTAAAATAGTCATGCAGTCATCTAGCCTCTACTGATATCCACTCAAGTAGGATCTAGATCATCTTCTCCTCACAAATTTTTGCTCCAAAAATTAGATCTGGATCTGATCTAGAAGATCTTCAAAAGATCTTCTGAAGCTGGAGCAGCAGCTTCTCGATAAATCTCTGCAGCCTTCTAATCAAAGAGCCACCACGCCTTGGACAAGTACCAGATGGATGCCCAACCTCTTGGACGTGAAGAGGGGAGGGAGAGGAGTAGAGGGGGTGTAGAGAAGTAGAGAGGATTCAGACTTTTGCTTGGTATTGAGTAGAGTCTCTTAAATCCTAGGCGCAGGTAAGGTTTAAATAGACCCTGCTGCACCATGCAGTGCCACATCATTCGACCAATCAAAAAATTCTAATTAATTCTGGAAAAATTTTCATTGGTGGAGTGATATCATCTGATCATATCAGATAATAATCCCCATAATCCCTCCTACTGTTGGCGCCAACACTGGATAAGCACAGTGAGATTGGTGCCCTACAGTCCAAGTTGATCAAGGGATCAGAGTCCTCATCTCATGGGACTCTATCCTTATCCACTTGGGACGCATGCCATATCTGATTATGGCACCCACTTTGAGGGTAAAATTAGTAGGTAGACACTCCATAAAAAATCTTCAATGACCTCTTGCCAAGTGGCCTTCAGTCCAAGGTCCATGGGTCAACATTTGACCAATGTCATAAAATGGAAATGGCAGGTGACAGGAATTAGCAAATGTTATCTTAAATTTATCTCATAAATTAAGATAAGTCCTTTCTGAGCTGGACTGGCTCTAGTCAGACTGTGAGAAACCTTCTCAAAATTCTCTGGGTGAGTCAAATCACATTTGGCTCAGTCGAGATAGAAAAGATTACACGAGGAGAAAGTTAGGCTCAATCGTGTGCTAGCACGATTTCCTTGAACCTAATTGGATCTAATCCAAATCAATCAAATTGTACTAGCTTAATTGATGACATCCAGACCCTAACTCTTATTTGTGTGACCCAGTTAGGTTTATTTCCATATAGTAATGAGACATGTCGTGATTTCATCATCGACATCATCGAAACTCCTTTCGATGGATCAGAACTCTTCTGATTCAGACAATTAGAATGATCGATCATCAAGATCATTCTAATTGCTTTCAAAATCTACCAGTGACATCTAACAGTATATGGTAGCAACCCATCAGAAATAAAGATGAACCTCTCAGTGTAGCTACCTGTGTGATTGAGTTCTTCTATCATGAGTCCCAACTGAATTAGGGTTAAGGTGAACTCGTCAAACCCAACATCAGTCATATGAATCAATCGATCGATCCAAGTTCGATGTGAAACCTTAATGGAAAACTCTTTTCTATTATTTCACTCTGCCATAGCCATGGGCTTAAGGACTCAATCTTTCGATCATCATAGGACTACTCCTCTTATCTACCGAGGTTGATAGATCCCATCTTGGTGCAATCTGGTTACTACAATGAATATGCTACAGCCAACATACACCTCAGAGTTTTGAATGACTAGGAGATCGAGTTATGGTGTAGTCAAACTATAACACACTCAAGGTGAACTGTCGATGTACCTCAAGTCGAAGAACTAGACACACAGCTACAGCATCGAGCTAGTCATCAACAAGAAGGTAGACTTCTTTATGACTGCTCGAGGTGGTCACGCTCAGTACTCTCATTCTCAATGAATACCTGTACTCTCGCTCTGGTATCTCCACACCGTAGACTCAAGACACATCTATCCTAAGGAAGCAATCGTACACCAACCTTCTGGATCGATCACCATCCTCATGACAATCCTATGGTCAGGAGATGTTTATGAGTTAGTTATGTAAATTCATGCCTTAAATTTTCAACTCTTGAAAATATGAATTAACATTCCTACTAACTCAAAAGATGTATCACAGACATAATGTACACAATGTGATAGTAGAATAACTCTTTTATTCATTTATAGTCAAAATTATAAATTTATCCTTACATTTGTACAGGAATGTGTCAGCCAATCTAGCATCTAGGACACACATCTAACAGCCGTCACTAAAAATCAAAAGTACCATCGCCAATATTTTTTTTATGATGAAAAATTTGTTGGTCGTCATTTACTATCAGTAAAAAAATTTATTACCGATGGCAAAATTGCTGTCGCTAATAGCCGTTGCTAAAAAAGATTTTTCTTGTAGTGCTTTATCGAAAATAGCTCTTTGGTTGTTCAAAATCAATTGAAGCTTTTGTATACCAATGGTGAACTTTTCTAGCATAAGCTTCAATGTTTTAATCTCTTTTCTAAGATTATCATTTTCTTGCATAAGAAATTTTTTAGATCTCAAGAGATTTTCATTTTCTTCAATTAAGACTTTCTTTTTCTTTAAAAGTTCTTCTTTTTCAACTAAAATTCTTTTCTTTAGCTAGTGATATATTTAAACTTTTAAGCTCCTTATTTTTTAGCCCTATCTTTTTATATTCATCCATTAAATTATTAAAAGCTTCATATAATTCATCAAAAGAAAACTTGAAAGGAATTTTATTATTTACCTCATCATCAATAGTCATGAGGCAAGGATTGGCTATACCTTCTTCTTCTTCATCTGAACTTGTAATGTCATTATCACCCCAAATACTCATCGTTACAATCTTTTTATTATTTTTGGGATTCCTTTTGACTAGAGGGCAATCAGGCTTGTAGTGTCCCCTCCTATTGCATTTGTAGTAAGTGATATTGGTTCTCTCCTTTTCTTTATCATCTTTCCTTTTCTTTAAGCCTTTCTTCATGAGAAACTTCTTGAATCTTCTAGTGAGTAGCCCCAAGTCCTCATTTTCATCCTCACTTTCTTCTTTATCTTCATCCTCCGACTCATTTCTTTCTTTGAATTTGATGGATGATTTGAAGGTAATGATCTTCTTCTTCTTTGAATCTTCTTCTTCCTTCTTTTGATGTATGTTCAACTCATGTATCATGAGTGAACCGATCAACTCTTCCATAGACAGCTAGATAAAATCCTTAACTTCTTGTATCGTTGTCATTTTTGCTTTCCATTACTTTGGCAAACTTCTTAAAACCTTACAAATAAGTTCATGATTAGTATAAGTTTTGCCATGACCATTTAAAGAATTAATCATACCAATAAATCAAGTAAACATATAAGAAATTAACTCATGCTATTCTATTTTAAATATTTCATACTTGTGAATAAGTAAATTAATTTTAGACTCCTTAACTTGGCTTGTTCCCTCACGAGTAATTTCTAATTTGTTCCAAATTTTTTGAGCTAATGTACAAGTTGATATTCTATTGAATTTTTGTATATTTAAAGAATAGTATAAAATATTAATTGCTTTGGCATTTAATTGAGCCATCTTTTTAATATAGTTATCCTAATTCTTTTCTGACTTTGGATGAGACACTCCATTAAATTCAGTTGTGGGTGTGTGGTCCTCTAGTTATGACTCTCCACATATCATAATCTAAAGCTTGTATGAAAATCCTTATTCTAACTTTTCAAAATATATAGTTAGTACCATTGAATAGTGGTGGTCGAGATGTGGATTGGCCTTCGACAAATAATGAACCAATTGGGGTTGCCATGATCTTTTGCTTAAGACTGCTAAGTCAACAAATAATATTAGAGTACCTGCTATGATATCAATTATTGCTCAGAAAGATAGCAACCCAAGAGGAAGGTGAATTGGGTTTATTAAAAATTTTAACTGAATCTAAAACCTAAGACAATTTTGTGCTTCAAATTAATCAAGCTTATATAATTGTGAGGTGAATGCAAAGTGCAATAACAAAATTAAGGAATTAAAGGCAGCAAAGTAAGAATTAAAATGAGTAAAGTAAGAAAGAAGAGCAAAGAAGCAAAGCATAACACAAACATGATAAATTTATAGTAGTTCAGTGCAATGCCACACCAATATCCACTCCCCAAGAGTGTTAGATGTATACCTTAGAAGTCAGATTGGCGACACATGTACACATTCTAGAGGTATAATTTTATAATTAAATTTTAAAATAAATAAAATTTAGATTATTTTTCATTCATATTATATTTAAATTATGTCCATGAATTATTTGAAGAATTAAGAGATGATGACACATATTCTCAAGAGTTGAGAATTTAAGGCACGTGTCATTAGTGGTTAATTCCTAAATACTTCTGATCAATGGATCATCATGGAGATCAGTGCATGGATTATTTTTCTTTATAGGTAGACGAGTCTCAAGTCGATAGTGTGGTGACACTGGAGCGAGAGTATAGATATTTGATAGAGATCAAGGGTACTGACCATGACTAATATGAGAAGTCACTAGGATGGCTACCCACTCGTTGGTGACTTGCTCAAAATTACAGTGGTGTAGATAATTTTTTGATCTGCAATGCCTCGACTATTCACAGTGGGGTTGCTATAGTTTGACTATATTAATACTCGATTATCTAGCCATTCAAAATCTTGAGATGTATGTTGACTACAGTAGGTCCATTATAGGAATAGGGTGTGCACCAAGATAGGATCTGTTGATCCTACTAGATAAGAAGAGGTCCTATACAGTTTATAAGACTGAGTCCTAAAATTTATGACCATGTTGGTGATGATGGAAAGTAGTTTTTATAAGATTTTCACATGAATTTGAGTCAATTGAATCGAACATATGACGGACGAATATGTTTGACGAGTGATCCTTAACCTATGTCTTGTTGAGACTCACAACAGAAGAACCGAACTACATAATAACTGCACCTAGAAGTTCAATATTTTATTCTACTAGGTTGCCACTACATCTGCTAGGTGTCATTAGTAGATCATGAGACGCATCGAGTATCATCTTGATGATTAATTGATGGGCAGAGTTGAAATCATTCCAAACTATTGAAAGGAGTTTCAATAATATTGTGATGGGATCACAGTATATCCTACTATCAGATAGAATAGAACCTATAGGGACACACATAAAAAAAATCTTTGTTCGATCAGATGGTTGATTAGCAATTATGAATCGCTATTAGGTCTAATCATTAATATGATTAATGATTAATCCAATGTAAGAGTTACAATAAAACAATTCGCTAAGAGTTAGTGAGGATTAATTAGCAATTGAATTGCTAATTAGCTCAATCTAATTGAGCAATGGGGCTAAAATTAAGTCTAATTGAATTGGATCAATTTAGATTGATTTGGGTTTGATTAGATTAAGTCTGATTGAGTTATGAGATAACCCAATTTAAGGAAGATCAATTTCTGATTTGACCAGGACTTGGGTTCAGTGAATTTCTAATTGGATTAGGATTTAATTAAGTAAAATTGAGAATCCTAATTAGATTAGGTTCCCTCATCTATTTGGATCTAACCAAATTGGATCTGGATAAGAATCAAATTGGATCAACCAAGAGTCCAAACGGGATTGGACTTCTCCATAGTGCCAACCCCCTCATGTTCTATGCCAAAAAGAAGTCACCCATCTCTTATTTGCATGAAAGCTTTCACGCCCCACAACCTCACGTATGCCCCATTGGTTATCTCATGCCAATTCCTTCCTTGGATAAAGATAAGGAAAGTTTTTAAATTTGTTTTGAAACTTATTCCTTATCAGGATGAGGTTTGACCTCATCCAATCTCTTGGGCACCACCTACCATAAAGCCTTTCTTTTGTGCGACAAAATTGAGAAGTTTTTATCATGGAAATCTATTTAGGGTGTGAGGTATCTTAGCATGAGAAAGGGTTTCTCAATGTGAGAAAAGAAAAGAAAAAGGAGGGGTAGTGGTCTTCATGTGTGCATGAGATTGAGAGAGGCGCACATCCTCTCTAGGGTTTCTTCCTATGTGGCATGAGATTTTGGGAAGAGAGACAAGAAAAGAGTTAGAGTTCTCTAGATTTTAATCTTTTCTTCATCTTCCACGTGTTTCTCTTCAGAGATCTGAGAGAGTTTAAAAGATTTGAAGAAGAAATCTGAATCAACCATCAAGAAGCAACTTTTGCAAGAGAGCTAGCACCCTGATGAAGTCAGGGGCCTCTGATCGGATCGAGAACTTCATATGAATATCTATAAAGGTCGGACATATGTGCAGCTCTATAAAAATCTCATCAGATTATCACATCAGATTATGGTGAAAAGCTATCCGCATAAAAGTATGGAGATCGGATCTCTGATTTTTGTTTTGTTTAAATCTAATTTAAATTTTAACATCTTAAAAGCATGTGATTGATCCTGTTACATATAGATTAGATCTACTTTATGCATGTTAGATAGATTAAAATATTTAATCTAGATCAAATTTTTATTCTACAGCATTCATGATTTTTAAAAGTTAAAAATCTGCATATTTTGATTTCTGCATGCATATCCCAGATGTGCGGTATCTTTTAAGTGGTATCAGAGCCATAGGTTGTCATACATATGTATTTTTAAAATCTAAAAATAAGATCTTTAGTTCTGATAATTAGATTTATAGATCTAAAAATTTCTAGTCAAAGTTCGAGATCGTTCTGGTAGAAGTTGATTCTAGAACGATCGTTGAACATTATGTGATAAAGTATTGATCAAAATTTTCAGATCTGATTTTTATGATATTATGATCTAATTTTATATGATGCATAAGATTATAATCTGATTTTATGTGATGTATGAGATGTATGTCATGAAATGATCATGTTAGATCTATGTTGCATGAGATGTATAGATCTGAAATACATATTTTATGATCTGATTTTTATATGATACATGTGATGTATGCTTGATCTATTTAGCATAAGATGTGTATATTTTAGATCTGAAAATCAAATTTAATAATTAGATTAGATCTTATTTAAAATATGTGATGGATTAGATCTTGCTAATACATGAGATGTATGAAATGTTTATGCATATATGATATGTATAGACGTAGATTGATTTCTTCATAGTCTAGTACTCTTCGAGAACCGTAATAAAGACCATCCTACCATAGAAGACTATGGTGGAAGGTGTGCCTGTACGAATCAAGAGAAAGAATCACAAAAAGAAAAAAAAATATTTTTATGCAAAATCTTAGATCCGAAATTGTTCAGGATCTAAATATGAATCAGAATTTTTTGTAGTTTTGTATGAGATACATATCAAACGTTTAGATATTAAAATAGTTTCGACATCTAAACTAAATTTGATTTCATAATGTACTTAATTAAGATCTGAAATTACGAATTAAGAATCTAAAATTAAGGTAATTAGATTTTGTGTGGTTCATCGATACATGTAGTGGTCACACCAAATCGCTACAACCCTTGATGTAGGGTGTATCATGAACTCAAATTGAATATGGTAGTGATTGTAATTCGTAGTTGTTGGGTATAAAATACCCACAGCCGAAGTTCTCAAGGAGGACTCCGCCCGGACTCCTACGGGAGCCGGGCTCCGCCTACAACTTCAACCTCAAGGAGGACTCCGCCCGGACTCCCACGGGAGCCGGGCTCCGTCGCCAACTTCAACTGCCGGTAAGCTCCGTCCGGACTCCTACGGGAGCCAGACTTCGCACCTGACTTTAATTACAGGGGACTCCGCCCAGACTCATACGGGAGCCGGACTCTGCCCACGACTTCAACTCCGAGAGGACTCTGCCCGGACTCCCACGGGAGCAGGGCTCCACCCACGACTCCGACCTCAAGGAGGACTCCGCCCGGACACCCACGGGAGCCGGGCTCCGTCGTCAACTTCAACTGTCGGTAAGCTCCGTCCGGACTCCTATGGGAGCCGGACTTTGCACCTGACTTTAATTGCAGGGGACTCCGCCCGAACTCCTACGGGAGCCGGGCTCCGCCCACGACTTCAACTCTGAGAGGACTCCGCCCGGACTCCTACGGGAGCCGGGCTCCACCCACGACTTCAACTCCGAGAGGACTCCACCCGGACTCCTACGGGAGACGGGCTCCGCCCACAACTCCGACCTCAAGGAGGACTCCGCCCGGACTCCTACGGGAGCCGGGCTCCGCCTACAACTTCAACCTCAAGGAGGACTCCGCCCGGACTCCCACGGGAGCCGGGCTCCATCGCCAACTTCAACTGCCGGAAAGCTCCGTCCGGACTCCTACGGGAGCCAGACTTTGCACCTGACTTTCATTGCAGGGGACTCCGCCCGGACTCCTACGGGAGCCGGGCTTCGCCCACGACTTCAACTCCGAGAGGACTCCGCCCGGACTCCTACGAAAGCCGGGCTCCGCCCACGACTTCAACTCCGAGAGGACTCCGCCCGGACTCCTACGGGAGCCGGGCTCCGCCCATGACTCCGACCTCAAGGAGGACTCCGCCCGGACTCCTACGGGAGTCGGGCTCCGCCTACAACTTCAACCTCAAGGAGGACTCCGCCCGGACTCCCACGGGAGCCGGGCTCCGTTGCCAACTTCAACTGCCGGTAAGCTCCGTCCGGACTCCTACGGGAGCCGGACTTCGCACCTGACTTTAATTGCAGGGGACTCCGCTCGGACTCCTACGGGAGCCGGGCTCCGCCCACGACTTCAACTCCGAGAGGACTCCGCCTGGACTCCCACGGGAGCCGGGCTCCGCCCACGACTCCGACCTCAAGGAGGACTCTGCCCGGACTCCCACGGGAGCCGGGCTCCGTCGCCAACTTCAACTGCCGGTAAGCTCCGTCCGGACTCCTACGGGAGCCGGACTTTGCACCTGACTTTAATTGCACGGGACTCCGCCCGAACTCCTACGGGAGCCGGGCTCCACCCACGACTTCAACTCCGAGAGGACTCCGCCCGGACTCCCACGAGAGCCGGGCTCCGCCCACGACTCCGACCTCAAGGAGGACTCCGCCCGGACACCCACGGGAGCTGGGCTCCGTCGCCAACTTCAACTGCCGGTAAGCTCTGTCCGGACTCCTACGAGAGCCGAACTTCGCACCTGACTTTAATTGCAGGGGACTCCGCCCGGACTCCTACGGGAGCCGGGCTCCGCCCACGACTTCAACTCTGAGAGGACTCCGCCCGGACTCCTACGGGAGCCGGGCTCCGCCCACGACTTCAACTCCGAGAGAACTCCGCCCGGACTTCCACGGGAGCCGGGCTCCGCCCACGACTTCAACTCCGAGAGGACTCCGCCCGGACTCCCACGGGAGCCGGGCTCCGCCCACGACTCCGACCTCAAGGAGGACTCCGCCCGGACTCCTACGGGAGCCGGGCTCCGTCGCCAACTTCAACTGCCGGTAAGCTCTGTCCGGACTCCTACGGGAGCCAGACTTCGCACCTGACTTTAATTGTAGGGGACTCCGCCCGGACTCCTACGGGAGCTGGGCTCCGCCCACGACTTCAACTCCGAGAGGACTCCGCCCAGACTCCTACGGGAGCTAGGCTCCACCCATGACTTCAAGTCCGAGTGGACTCCGCCCGGACTCCCACGGGAGCCGGGCTCCGCCCACGACTTCAACTATGAGAGGACTCCGCCCGTACTCCCACGGGAGCTGGGCTCCGCCCACGACTCCGACCTCAAGGAGGACTCCACCCGGACTCCTACGGGAGTCGGGCTCCATCGCCAACTTCAACTGCCGGTAAGCTCCGTCCGGACTCCTACGGGAGCCGGACTTCGCACCTGACTTTAATTGCAAGGGACTCCGCCCGGACTCCTACGGGAGTCGGGCTCCGCCCACGACTTCAACTCCGAGAGGACTCCGCCCGGACTCCTACGGGAGCCGGGCTCCGCCCACGACTTCAATCACAAGGAGGGCTCCCCCCAGGCTCCTATGGGAGCCAAGCTCCGTCACCAGCTCCGACCACTGTCGAACTTCAGCCGACGAATCCGCACTTTCTGACGCAACACGGCAACCACCACGATCCTGCTTCACTTCCTGTGATGGATTCCGCATAGCTCCATCATTCCCTGACAGACCGCTATGACGACCATGACTCTGCTCCACTTCCTGCAACGGATCCCGCGCGGCTCCATTATTCCCGGGCAGACTGCTATGATGCCCACGATCCTGCTCCACCTTCTGTAATGGATACTGCACGATTCTTTCATCCACTGGCAAGTCACGACAACGGACGCCGCTCCACTCCCTGCAGCAGACTCCACGTGGCGCGCTGCAGTGAGGGCCACGGGTCTACTCCACTACTCTGCGCAACAAATTCCTCCTGACGGTGGGCGGCCCACTACGAGATGGTTATGAACATCGCTATCAGTCTGTTGAGCCCTCCGCCTATAAAAAGGGGACCCCAGATACATTATTCTATAAGCTCTCATTTTTACCTCAAAACTCTGCTAAATTCTCCGTTCGAGCACTCCATTCTTGTTGAGGCGGAGAACTGACTTGAGCGTCGGAGGGTCTTGCCGGAGCAACCCCACCTCCGGTTTAGACTTCCTTTGCAGGTCCCGGCGGCGACCGCGACTCCCTCGACTCTAGCTTCTCCGGTGCAAGCAGATTTTTGCACCAACAGGATTGGCGCTAGAGGAAGGGCCTGTGTCTTCACAGTACCCTTGTTCTTAAAGGAGCGCTCAACGGAGCCACCTCCGATCGTCTCCTCCGGCACCCACTCCTTGTTTTCCCCATAGGATCCTTACTTGATGCCTCCCCGCAAGGCATCCACGCGACGGTCCACGGCCTCCGCGGCCAGATCTCAGGCTCCGGCCTCCCCTCCTGTTTCTCAACCTCCTCCTCCTCCTCCGACGGTGGCGGTCGGCGTGGAGCAGTTTGACCTGCTGGCGCAGCAGGTCAAAGGCCTCATAGAAGCTGTGCAGGCTATGCAGCAACAGCAGCCACAGGCATCAGTACGCCTAGAAAGGGTATCCCCGGAACACCAGAATCCGACGGCGGGGTGGGCCACCTGGGCCAGCCGCCCCATCCTTCCTGGGAAAGCGAACCCGAGGGTGGAGAGCCCTCAATCGGACCATGACTCCACCCCTGGAAGATCTCTGCCCCCATTCTGCCAGAGGACCCTCGAGACTCGAAGTCGGGAGGATTTCCTGGACCGGAGGCTCCAGGAGATGAACCGACAGATCGAAGGACTCCGCCATGCTCCCCCCGCTTATGGTGAGGATATTTGTACTGACCCTCCCTTCTCTCAAATGATCATGCAGGAACCGATCCCGCCAAACTTCAAGCTCCCCCAGTTCGAAAGCTACGACGGGACTTCAGACCTGGTTGATCATCTAGAGACCTTCCGGATGATGATGCTGCTTCACGGCGCTCCCTACGCCATTCTATGCCAGGCCTTCCCATCCACCTTGAAGGGAGCGGCGAGGAACTGGTACTCGGCTTTGAAACTGGGTACCATCTTTTCCTTCGATCAAATGAGCCACCAATTTGTGGCCCATTTTGTCAGCAGTCGGCACCCCTGAAAGGGTTCGGAGTCCCTCATCAATATTAAGCAGAGGGAAGGGGAGTCCATTCGGGCCTACATCAACCGTTTCAACATCGCGGTGCTGGAGGTCCGAAACTTGGACCAATCAGTCGCAATGGCCGCCCTGAAGGGTGGCCTTCAGAAGAATGACCTTTTGTTCTCCCTGGAGAAGAAGACCCCAAAGATTTTGCTGATTTGCTGGCTCGGGCTGAAGGATACGCCCGAGTGGAAGAAGCCTTCAAAATGAAGGATGAAGAGACAGCGAGGGAGCGGCAGGCGGGAGACTCGAGTAAGCCCACAATCGAAAAAAGGCCAAGAGAATCCCGGTCGCATTCTCGATCCCCTCCTGGGCACAAGCATGCCCATACTCCACCCCGGGTGCGCAGGCAGAGAAGTCCGGATCGCGGGGCTCGGCGGGATTCCCCATCGGGGAGATTCCGCAACTACACCCCCCTCAACGTCTCGAAAGCCCAGGTACTGATGGAGGTCAGGGAGCAGCTCCCTAGATCGGAGAGGATGCGCACGCACCCCGAGAAGTGCAACCCCAACAAGTTCTGTCTCTACCACCGCGACCACGACCACGACACAGAGGAATGCATCCAGCTCCGGGACGAGATCGAGGAGCTCATCCGGCGAGGTCGACTCGACAGGTTCATCCGACGCAGGCCTGAGGGTAGAGGAGATCGGCCAAGGGCCCTTCCGCAACCTGAACCATCAAGAAAGGAGGAGCAACCCGGGGACTGGCCTCCCATCGGGACCATCGACTCCATCACCGGAGGGCCTCGAGGAGGAGCAGACCCCCCACAACCGTGGAACTCGGGAAACCTGTAAATGTATCACTTACGATTTCACCTTGAATCTAAATTCCTTTCTACTTGACGTGCTCTTCCCATTTGGCATGGATTTGTCACGACTGGATATAACCCCTTCAAACGTCTAAAACAAAGTTATGTTAGGAACGGGGGGAGAGGCCTTACAGCGCCCTAATGTGCCCCCACGGCCATGTCAGGAACAGGAGGAAGACCTCGTCCTGACGTGAGCAAAGCCAAAGGCCCGATTCTTTTAGACTGGATGGGGGGAGAGGCCTTACAGTGCCCTAATGTGCCCCCACAGTCATGTCAGGAGCAGGAGGAGGACCTCGTCCTGACATGAGCAATGTCAAAGGCCCGGTTCTTTTAGACCGGATGGGGGGAGAGGCCTTACAGTGCCCTAATGTGCCCCCACAGCCATGTCAGGAACAGGAGGAGGACCTCGTCCTGACATGAGCAAAGTCAAAGGCCCGGTTCTTTTAGACCGGATGGGGGGAGAGGCCTTACAGTGCCCTAATGCACCCCCACAGCCATGTCAGGAACAGGAGGAGGACCTCGTCCTGACATGAGCAAAGTCAAAGGCCTGATTCTTTTAGACCGAATGGGGGGAGAGGCCTTACAGCGCCCTAATGTGCCCCCACAGCCATGTCAGGAACAGGAGGAGGACCTCGTCCTGACATGAGCAAAGTCAAAGGCCCGATTCTTTTAGACCGGATGGGGGGAGAGGCCTTACAGTGCCCTAACGCGCTCCCACGGCCATGTCGGGAATGGGAGGAGAACCTCACCCTGACTTGAGCAAGGTCGAAGGCCCAGACTCCTACGGGAGCCGGGCTCCGTCTGTGACTTCTGCAGCAAGGGAGACTCCGCCCGGACTCCTACGGGAGTCGGGCTCCGTCCGTGACTTCTGCAGCAAGGGAGACTCCGCCCGGACTCCTACGGGAGCTGGGCTCCGTCCGTGACTTCTGCAGCAAGGAAGACTCTGCCCGCTCTGGCAATGGCCCTTACGTGCCCCCACGAGAATGGGAGGAGAATCTCGTTCTGATGGCGACGAACCTGACCGCCCAACAAGATCAGATGAAGGGAAAAAGCCCCTCAGCGGCACCTCCACGCTCCTATGCAACCCTGCAAAAAGCGAGGGGAGGGCCCTCACTCTGAGAAGAGGAGGAAAATTAAAAAGGAAGGGTGACGAACTACGACGAAAATAGATGAAGGACGAACCGCACCAAAGACCTAAAGAACCTCATCCCAACAAAGACAGAAAGTTCCTACCAAACACCCCCGGCCTCTAAGAAGACTCCCGACACAGGTCAAGAAGACAGTGATGTTTTCGAAGTAATGCGGAGTCCGGACCGCCAAGCTCGGGCTCACGGCCATGTACGATGAGGGAGGAAAGCTAACGCATCAACGACTGGGCGCCTCCCAACGACGTCAACATCAGACAAGTCGAACGACAAGAAAAGTTCAGTGGACGATAATTTAATACAACGCACGGACGAGGTAACACAAAACACCCCTTTTCATTCCATTTCCGAAATACACACTACAAAGCCCGGAAGGCCAAGGAAAGAAAAGCAAAACGACAAAAGCGGGACAAAACAACAAAAAGGGAAGTATATACATGAAAAGATAGAAGGACGAAAAGAGCTCTAAAGAGGCTCTGCTCCCTCCGACCTAGAGTTATCTGCTCCACCCCTCATCCAGGACTGCCTTAGATTCTCAATTTCTTCTTCTAGCTCCCCCCTTCTCTGCAGTGCATCTTGGAGCACCCGACGAAGTCGTTGGCTCTCGACCTCCGCCTCTCGATGCCTCTTCCTCAAGACCTCGGATTCCGCCTCCGCGTCCGTGACGGCCCGCTGCTCGTATGCCAGTTGGATCTTCAGTTGTTGCAGCTCGACTGTCTTTTCCCCGAGGGCGACAGAAATCTCTTCGACGGTTCCTCTTAGGGACTAGAGCTCATCAGAATCCCGGACGGAAGTAAGCTGAGCCCTGTTAGCCAGCTGCCTCTGGAGACGGGCGACTTCGTCGGTCGCCGCCCTGAGTCTCCCTTTATATTCCTCCACCTGCCTACGCCAGCTGGCCCGATGCACGTCGTGGCTCAACTCGGCGTCCTGAAGCTGCCGCTAAAGGTTGGAGACCTTCTTCGACCATTGTTGGTCGCCGTCGGCCCGAGCCAAGAGCCGGGATGAACTTCCTCCCAGCTGGCCGATCTTCTCCATCGCAGCCGACAGTTCCACCTTGAGGGCGCTAATCTTGGCGGCCTGAGCCCAAATTTGATCGCTGGCGCTCTTCTTGCATTCCTCGAGCTCCTTCACAAAATCCGCCTTCCTCCGGCTATATTCCATGATCCCCTTCACGTGGAGATTCCGAAAGTGGGTGGCCTCCGCGGTGGCTTCTGAATGACCTTCTCTCAATCGACGAAGCTCGCCTTCCATCTTCTTTGACTTCTTTGTCAAGTGAAGGACTTCCTTCTTCAGCCGCTGAATCGTCGACTTCATCAGGATCCCCAGGGGCAAGGGAAGTGCTTCTATAGGACACTGCCATCAGAAGGCAAAAGCGTCAAAACGCGACTCATCGCAGGAAGAAAAGCAAGGAGAAGAAGGGGAGGGAGGAGAAGCCAACAAGAAATTCAACTTTATTGATTGGATGATTCTTGAAGACAAAAAAGAAAAGAAAAATTATGAATAAATAAAAGTACAAGATCGGAGGTCTCAGACCTCAGGGGTGGGGGTTGGAGAACTCGGCGTCCCCGGCAAGGGGGCTGCGATAGCAGTGGTGGCTGGTGAGGGACCAGCCTCGTCTTCGGACTCCTCGCCTAGGAAGCTGAGGTCGAGCTCCGAAAATTTTCTGGCCACCTTCTCTTGGCAGAGCTCGAACCCCTTGATGAACGCCTCCTGGCCAAATTGGACGTTCAGGTCCCTCATCTCTGCGGAGGTCTTGAATTCCTCTACCGCAAGGACTCTGACCTCTGAGACCAGGACCGGAATCTGCTCAGCCAAGTTGGCGGCCTCGGCCTCCGCCTTTCTCGCCGACTCCTCCAAGGTCTGCCTCTCCTCCTCCCGGGCTTGTTTCTCTCTTTCCAGAGCCTCTTGGAGGGCGACTACTTCGGCCATCTTTTCTTGGAGGCGAGCAACCTCGGCCCGGCAGTGCTCCTCCACCTGGACGATGTCCCTCATCGCATGGTTCAATGCCTCGATATTGGCGAGGAGCTGGTGCCCAATCTGCAAGGATGGCTAGGGGATCAGAACAAGGGCCAAACAGCCAGGTAAATGAAGATTTGCTTACCTCAAGGAAGGACCCCAAAGAGTCCCAGGCCCGCTGCTCAGGATCGGCGCGGTCGATCCTCTCGACGACGTCGGGCAGAATGCAGCCGTCGATCAACCGCCTGATCAAGTCCCTATCATTGAAGGGATTCTCCGGCCCCTCTTCGGAGCAGAGGGACTCATCAGCAGTAGTTCGATGGCTACTCACCCTGCGGGCCACCGACTTCCTTCTCTTCCCCCTCTCGACTACGGGTGCCTCCGTGGGGCGGACCCCCGAAACGGGGCCCCCAATAGGCAGACTCCTCGAGGAGGTCCGAGGAGCCGTTGCCTCAGCATCCGAGGGAATGTCAATCGCTGGAGCCACCTGGGCGGGTGCGGCCAAGCTCGACTCCTCCGCCCTGGCCCTCTTCGCCGATCCGGAGGTCGCGACACCCTTTCTTTTGTGGGCCCTGAGGCCCCTAGCAAGCATCCGTGCTGCTTCGGCGTCCATTCCTTAAAAAAAAAAGAAAAAAAAAAGAGAGAGAAAGAGAAGAAAAGAAGAAAGAGAGAAGAAAAAGAGAGAGAAAGAGAAGAAAAGAAGAAAGAGAGGAGAAAAAGAGAGAAGGAAGAAGAGGTAAAAAAAGAGAAAGAAAAAGAAGAAAGGGAAAAAGAAGATAAAGGAAAAGATGAAATACTCGCAGGATCCTGGGGGCTCAGGCCGATGTTGAAAAGAAATTGCTCCCTCAAAAGATTGGGAAGGGAAGGAGCGGAATAGGCAAGAAGCTTTCGGGCAGCCTGGAGGTCATCCTCCCCCAGGCTGGGGGTCCGGCGGACAGAATCCCTCAGAGAGCCCCAAGGGGGCAGGCCCAGCCTCAGGGTCGGGCAGTGGACGAAGAGGTATTTCTCCTTCCAATTGTGGATTGAAGAAGGGGCACCTTTCAGCAACCCCTTCTTGCCAAACTGGGGGGAGAAGTACCACCAGTCCTTCGCCGAAGGATGGCGCTTGAAAGTATAGAAGTGCCTAAACAGGGAGAGGGACGGTTGGACCTCGACTACGTGGCAAAGGGAGAAAAATCCTATCAAAAACCTAAAAGAATTCGGGGCCACAGAAGCCAAGGAGATGTCTAAGAAGCGGAAGAGGGCGACAACAAAGGATGGAAGCAGAAGCCGGAGTTCGGCACGGAACGCCTCCTGATACAGGCAAAAACGATCGGGTGGAGGAGTGCTAGCCCGGTCAGAAGGGCTAGGCAACTCCAGGTCGTACTCCAGAGGAACTCCATACTGAACCCTTATCAGAAGGAGTTCCTCCGGAGTCAGGGAACATGGAATGGTGCCCGGTGCAAAAATCGGGTGGAGCCCGCCCCAGACGCAGGTTCATCTACAGAGCAAGGGACCTGGGGGTTTGAGGTGGAAGAACTCCCGGAACTGCAGGGAGCGAAAGAGCCGGACAACATTTCGAGTAGCTTCGAATGAGGGTTCTAAAGATCCCGAAGAAGACGGACAGGATGAGGGGCGAGAGGTCATAGAAAACTAACTCGGAGGAATACTAAAAATAATGGCAAAAAAAAGAGGTCCCTAAGCGGCGGGAAGAAAGATGAAGGTGCAGGAACTAACCTAGATCGCTCTGAGGGACCAGAGGGACGAAGATAGGGACGATTTGAAGGGCGCCTACAACTCGAGAAGATACCAACTGAAACAGGGCTCTCGAAGGGAAGGCAGACACTATTAGAACTCTGGAACGGAATAGGGCCCTTAAAGGTGGAAGGACGGGTTTAAATAGACCCTGGGATCCGACGCCATAATGATCGCAAATCTCCCCAGGCCAGCCCGCACCCGACACGTGTCCCACTCCCCCGACGGATGGCTAAAAGCGGCTGACGGATCAGCAGAGCCATTATGGCGCCATACCTGGGCCAGTGTACCGGTGGGAATTTCGAAGAGTCCCTTCATATCGCTCCGATTCGAAAAGACTCCAGCACGTGCACATTTAATGCCAAAATATCTGGGGGCGATCGTGCGCAGGATTCAAGGGGACAACTTCGGCTATGTCAGTCTCTCTGTACTTCCTTCATTCAAAATTCAAACTCGGAAGTAGGGGGACTGGTGTTGGATATAAAATACCCACAGCCGAAGTTCTCAAGGAGGACTCCGCCCAGACTCCTACGGGAGCCGGGCTCCGCCTACAACTTCAACCTCAAGGAGGACTCCGCCCGGACTCCCACGGGAGCCGGGCTCCGTCGCCAACTTCAACTGCTGGTAAGCTCCGTCCGGACTCCTATGGGAGCCGGACTTCGCACCTGACTTTAATTACAGGGGACTCCGCCCGGACTCCTACGGGAGCCGGGCTCCACCCACGACTTCAACTCCGAGAGGACTCCGCCTGGACTCCCACGGGAGCCGGGCTCCGCCCACGACTCCGACCTCAAGGAGGACTCCGCCCGGACTCCCACGGGAGCCGGGCTCCGTCGCCAACTTCAACTGTCGGTAAGCTCCATCCGGACGCCTACGGGAGCCAGACTTCGCACCTGACTTTAATTGCAGGGGACTCCGCCCGGACTCCTACGGGAGCAGGGCTCCGCCCACAACTTCAACTCCGAGAGGACTCCGCCCGGACTCCTACGAAAGCCGGGCTCCGCCCATGACTTCAACTCTGAGAGGACTCCGCCTGGACTCCTACGGGAGCCGGGCTCCGTCCACGACTCCGACCTCAAGGAGGACTCCGCCCAGACTCCTACTGGAGCCGGGCTCCACCTACAACTTCAACCTCAAGGAGGACTCCACCCGGACTCCCACGGGAGCCGGGCTCCGTCACCAACTTCAACTGCCGGTAAGCTCCGTCCGGACTCCTACGGGAGCCGGACTTTGCACCTGACTTTAATTACAGGGGACTCCGCCCGGACTCCTACGGGAGCCGGGCTCTGCCCACGACTTCAACTCCGAGAGGACTCCGCCTGGACTCCTATAGGAGCCGGGCTCCGCCCACAGCTTCAACTCTGAGAGGACTCCGCCCGAACTCTTACGGGAGCCGGGCTCCGCCTACAACTTCAACCTCAAGGAGGATTCCGCCCAGACTCCCACGGGAGCCGGGCTCCGTCGCCAACTTCAACTGCCGGTAAGCTCCGTCCGGACTCCAACGGAAGCCGGACTTCGCACCTGACTTTAATTGCAGGGGACTCCGCCCGGACTCCTACGGGAGCCGGGCTCCGCCCATGACTTCAACTCCGAGAGGATTCCGCCCGGACTCCCACGGGAGCCGGGCTCCGCCCACGACTCCGACCTCAAGGAGGACTCCGCCCGGACTCCCACGGGAGCTGGGCTCCGTCGCCAACTTGAACTGCCGGTAAGCTCCGTCCGGACTCCTACAGGAGCCGGACTTTGCACCTGACTGTAATTACAGGGGACTCCTCCCGGACTCCCGTGGGAGTCCGTGCTCCGTCATCAACTTTAACTGCCGGTAAGCTCCGTCCGGACTCCTACGGGAGCCGGACTTTGCACCTAACTTTAATTGCAGGGGATTCCGCCCGGACTCCTACGGGAGCCGGGCTCCGCCCACGACTTCAACTCCGAGAGGACTCTGTCCAGACTCCCACAAGAGCTGGGCTCCGCCCACGACTCCGACCTCAAGGAGGACTCCGCCCGGACTCCCACGGGAGCCGGGCTCCGTCGCCAACTTCAACTGCCGGTAAGCTCCTTCCGGACTCCTACGGGAGCCGGACTTTGCACCTGACTTTAATTGCAGGGGACTCCGCCCGGACTCCTACGGGAGCCGGGCTCTGCCCATGACTTCAACTCCGAGAGGACTCCTCCCGGACTCCTACGGGAGCCGGGCTCCGCCCATGACTTCAAGTCCGAGAGGACTCTGCCCAAACTCCCACGGGAGCCGGGCTCCACCCACGACTTCAACTCCGAGAGGACTCCGCCCGGACTCCCACGGGAAATGGGCTCCGCCCATGACTCCGACCTCAAGGAGGACTCTGCCCGGACTCCTACGAGAGCCGGGCTCCGTCGCCAACTACAACTACCGGTAAGCTCCGTCCGGACTCCTACGGGAGCCGGACTTCGCACCTGACTTTAATTGCAGAGGACTCCGCCCGGACTCCTACGGGAGCCGGGCTCCGCCCACGACTTCAACTCCGAGAGGACTCCGCCCGGACTCCTATGGGAGCCGTGCTCCTCCCACGACTTCAACTCCGAGAGGACTCCGCCCGGACTCCCACAGGAGCCGGGCTCCGCCCACGACTTCAACTCCGAGAGGACTCCGCCCAGACTCCCATGGGAGCCGGGCTCCGCCCACGACTCCGACCTCAAGGAGGACTCCGCCCGGACTCCTACGAGAGCCAGGCTCCGTCGCCAACTTCAATTGCCGGTAAGCTCCGTCCGGACTCCTACGGGAGCCGGACTTCGCGCCTGACTTTAATTGCAGGGGACTCCGCCCAGACTCCTACGGGAGCCGGGCTCCACCCACGACTTCAACTCTGAGAGGACTCCGCTCGGACTCCTACGGGAGCCGGGCTCCACCCACGACTTCAATCACAAGGAGGGCTCCCGTCGGGCTCCTACGGGAGCCAGGCTCCATCACCAGCTCCGACCGCTGTCGAACTTCAGCCGACGAATCTGCACTTTCTGGCGCAACACGGCAACCACCACGATCCTGCTCCACTTCCTGCGATAGATTCTGCGCAGCTCCATCATTCCCTGACAGACCGCTATGACGGCCAAGACTCTGCTCCACTTCCTGCAACAGATCCCGCACGGCTCCATTATTCCCGGGCAGACCGCTATGATGCCCACGATCCTGCTCCACCTTCTATAACGGATACTGCACGATTCTTCCATCCACTGGCAGGTCGCGACAACGGACGCCGCTCCACTCCCTGCAGTAGACTCCACGTGGCGCGCTGCAGTGAGGGCCACGGGTCTACTCCACTACTCCGCACAACAAATTCCTTCTGACGGTGGGCAGCCCACTACGAGACGGTTATGAACGTCGCTATCACTCTGTTGAGCCCTCCGCCTATAAAAAGGGGACCCCAGATAAGTTATTCTATAAGCTCTCATTTTTACCTCAAAACTCTGCTAAATTCTCCGTTCGAGCACTCCATTCTTGTTGAGGCAGAGAACTGACTTGAGCATCGGAGGGTCTTGCCGGAGCAACCCCACCTCCGGTTTAGACTTCCTTTGCAGGTCCCGACGGTGACCGCGACTCCCTCGACTCCAGCTTCTCTGGCGCAAGCAAATTTTTGCACCAACAGTAGTGAAGAACCGAAGTCAACTCAATTTCAAATTGGTGGACCAATTTGGTGTTTAAGGCAAGAACATAGGTGGTAGTTATTTAATTAGGACCATTGCCACAGGTAGTAGGGAGCTTCCCACACATCTTATCTTATCTGGCCATTTTGGGGATCAATTTTGATTTTGTGGTGCTTAAGGTTGAGTCCACTTCAATTTGCATTGCACCATGGGACCAATTTGGTGAGACCAAATTAGGATCTCTTTAGTAGACCCAATTTAATTATGGATTTACATAGGATGTAGTAAACAATTAAACCTAAGAGACCTAAATTAAAAACTTCCTCAATAATATTAAGTCGAGGGGTCTTCTACCGTTGTAGAGTGCCGTGCCCTCTCTGATGTTGACTATTTTTTACTGAATACAGTGGTTCAGTTGTATCAGGAGAGAAGCAACCACTCTATTTGTAGCGGGGTGGAGATGGGGTTGGGCCCAAGATCTGTCAGGTGAGGGTCCAATGATGGGTTCACTCGCGCTCAATGATGGGTCTGACTTAATTAAAGAATGAGGTCAAGATCTGTCAGGTGAAGTTTTCAAACTTAAAGACCAAGTCTGTTGTAATTTGCTTAAGAAGCAGTAGGCAAGAGTTGTCCACCCATTGGTTGACACAATCACCAAGATCTGTCAGGTGAGGTGGTGAGGTGGTATGCTACCAATCAGTTGGATTGTAGTACCCACTAGGAACCTTAACTCGTGAAAAAATTTTTGCTTCCCAATCGAAAAGTGTTAGGATCTAAATAAATAGTGAAAGCTAAGTTTGTTTTTAAAATAATTTTTTTAAAATAAACTAAAATCAATTATAAAAGTCTAACTAAAAACTTCATCTCTCTATAGGAAATTGTCTGCCTCTAATTATCTAGGTTGCATCTAAGAAATCAATCAATTGTCAGGTTCCAATTATAAAGATTGGCTAAGGAATTTGAAAGGTGTTTTGAGTTATGAGAAGCTAGGTTGTGTTGTAGATGGGAAATTGTATAGGAATCTTGAAAAGTTCAAGGGACACACCTTTAAAAGGTATGTCGAATCTGCTCGTGATCGAGACTAACCTAACATTTCTTCTACTACTAGTTGGGTAATAGACTCTAGTTCTAGTGTACATTTGTGCAATTCAGTACAGAATCTTAAGAAATGTAGAGAGTTGAGGCTAGGAGAGATGACCCTATGAGTAGGCAACAGAGCAAGAGTTACTGCTGTAGCCGTAGGGACCTATCCTTTTTTATTATCATTTGATTTTTATCCAAAACTAAGGGACTGTTACTGTGTGCCTAATGCAAGCAAAAATTTGATTTCTATTTCATACTTAATATTGAACGATTATGAAATTAGTTTCAATAAAGACCATTGTATCATTTATTTTGAAATTAAAATGGTTGTATGTGGTCACTTAATCAACAGTCTCAATTATTTGTATGTTGATGCAAATGAATCAGTTAATTTATCTAAGCAAATTGTGAGTGCTGTTGGATTTAAGAGATCCCAAGATGAGGTTAACCGAAAGTACATGTGGCACCTTAAGCTAGATCATGTTGGAGAGGAAATGATTAACAGACTGATGGAAGAAGGTCTTTTAGACTCATTCTCAAATAAGTCGTATCCAGTCTGTGAGTTCTATTTTTAAGAAAAAATGATCAAGTTACCTTTTATAGGACATGAAGAAAGGACCATAGAGATACTGGCTCTGATACATAGTGATGTGTGCGGTCCCTTTGATGTGCCAGCCAGAGGAAGTTATCTCTACTTCATCATCTTTACCAATGATTTTTCATGATTGGGATATTTGTTTCTTATCAAATACAAATCTGAAGCTTTTAAAAAGTTTAAGAAATTCAGATGTGAGGTAGAGAAGCAAATTAAAAAATCACTTAAGGTACTTCAATCAGATCGAAGAGAAAAATATCTGAGTGAAAAATTTTTTGGTTATCTTAAAAAAAAAGACATAGTCTCAATGGACTCCATCTGGAACATCTCAGCTCAATGGAGTTTTAGAATGAAGAAATCAGACCTTATTGGATATGGTTCGATCCATGATGAGCTTCACTGATCTCTCTTTATTTCTTTGGGGATACACCTTAATGACTGCCAATTACTTAATTAATAAGATTTTCTCTTAATCTATTCCTACCACACCATATGAGATGTGGCATGATAAGAAGATAAATTTTGATTATATCAGAATTTGAAGATATCTGGCCTATATCAAACGATAACAGGCAGACAAGTTAGAGGCTAGGTCTGTGAAAGCTCATTTTATGGGGTACCCAAAAGAGTCTTTGGGATACTATTTTTTTCTTCTGAAGGATCACAATGTGATTGTGAGCCGGCATGCCAAATTTTTTAAAAGAGATTTTATCTAGGATGGAGTTAATGGGAGAAAAATTCAGCTCGAAGAGAGTGTCTCTGAAGAGCAGCGAGCCATAGAATCTAAGGAGCCCATTCCACCTCATAATCCAGTAGGATCACACGTCCTCCTGAAAGATACATGGATATGCTGGAAGAGGATGTAGAAGAAATATTCCTCATAGGTGATATAGATTATGTTGATAATCCTAAAACCTATGATGAGGCGATGTCAGACATCGACTCCGAGAAATGGTTGGAGGCGATGAAATCAGAGATTGAGTCAATATCTACCAACCAAGTCTAGACCTTAGTAGATCCACAAGCAGGAATAGTTCCTATTGGGTATAAATGAATCTTTAAGAGAAAGATCAGTTCGGATAGAAAGATGGAGACTTTTAAAGCAAGGCTTGTGACTAAAGGTTATAGTCAGCGTGAAGGCATTGACTATCAGGACACCTTTTCATTAGTAGCCATGCTGAAGTCCATTCAGACACTGCTTGTAGTTGCAATAGCTCATGACTATGAGATATGACAGATAGATATGAAAACTGCTTTTCTGAATAGATATCTTGAGGAAGATATCTATATGGAGCAGTCTTTGGGTTTCACATCTAGTGATAGAGATCATAAGGTCTGCAAGTTGTAAAGGTCCATTTACGAACTAAAGCAAATATCTCAGAGTTGGAATACTTGATTCAATGATACGATTAAAAAGTTTGATTTCATCAAGAACAAGGAGGAATCATACGTGTTCAAGAAGGTCAGTGGGAAGGCTGTACATTCCTCATATTTTACATGGATGACATCTTCCTAAGTGGGAATGATATTCCCATAATGACTTTTGTAAAAGTTTCATTATCCAAAGAGTTTTTCATGAAAGATCTTGGAGAAGCATCCTATATTCTGGAAATAAAGGTCTATAGAGATAGATTAAAGAGGATGCTAGATTTGTCACAACAATGATACATAAAGAAAGCGCTGAAGTGATTCTGCATGGAAAACTCCAAGAGGAGTCTATTACCCTTTAGGCATGGAGTTCGTCTCTCCAAGTGGATGTGCTCTAGCAAAATTGAAGAGATTTAGCATATGAGCAAGATCTCTTATGCTTCTGCTATAGAAAGCCTCATGTACACTATGCTATGCACTTGACATGATATCGCTCTTGCTATGAGTGTCACAAGTAGATATCAGACGAATCCAGGTGAGGAGCACTAGATTGTTGTGAAGAATATTTTTAAGTACTTGAGAAGGACTAAGGATCTCTTCTTGATTTTTGGAGGAGGAGACTTGCGGGTATAGGGATACACAGACTTAGACTCTATGTTTGACATTGATGATAGAAAGTCTACATCAAGTTTTGTGTTTCTATACAATGGTAGTACGGTTAGCTGAAAAAATTTCAAGCAACCGATTATTGTAGATTCTATCATGGAGATAGAGTACATCACTGCATCGAAAACTGCTAAAGAAAGATTCTGGTTCAAGAAGTTTATTGCAGAGCAGAGTGTGATACCATCAGATGCCATTCCACTCTTCTACAATAATAATGGTGCCATAGTGCTCACTAAGAAATCGAGATCTCACCAGAAGTCTAAACACATTGAGCGATGATGTTGCCCAGCTATGCAACCCAAGAGGGGGGGGGTGAATTGGGTTTCTAAAAATTTTAAGCTTAACTTATGACTTATGAAAAATATTTGACAATAGCTAAATAAATAGGGAGAGTAAAGTTAATTCAAGGCTAATGGCTAAAACCAAGAATGCAAGAGAATAATGAAGAGTTAAAGAAGAGCAATTAGGCACACCACAAACAAAAAGATTTATAGTGGTTCGGTGCCAACCTTGCACCTACATCCACTCCCCAAGCTCCTACTTGAGAATTTCAATCCACTAACTTGTATTCAACCCGAATACAAACATCGAAAACTCTGACTCTAGCTATCCCAAGCTAGTCCACTTATTTTTCGGGTACAAGCCAACCCAATACACTCCGATTCAAGGTTCGGATCAACCTTCTCTTGTTTTGGAATCCTTCCAAAACAAAAACACTAACTCAAACAGAGTATAACAATGAATAGCACAAAAAGTACAGAGAAAGCTTCTTTAATGAGTGTATGAGACTTTAAATATACTTTACTCAAGAAAAAGAAGACCCTTTTTGATTTCCTCAAGGTGGTTGGAGACTTGAATGTGCACTTGAGGAGTTGGTGAGCTTGGATTAAAGACTTCTTGAATGCTTTGAGTGAGCTTTTGCTTAGGGCTGAAAAGTTAGCTTGAAATCCTCTTTTCAAAATCTCTCTTCTTAATTCAACTTGATGATTCCCACCTTTTTGTCCCTTTTATAGCTTCAAGAAATAGTGAAAAATATTCTGAGCTGAAATAGAGCCGTTAGACCACATTAAACGAGTATTAAAAGCACTTTAAATGGGTTAAAAACTAGTCATTACGAAATAATCCCGTCACAGGGGTCAACTCATGGGTCGACTCATGCCTGGGGGTCGACTCATGGGTCGACCTCTGTGAAAAAATATCAGAAAATAAAAAGAGAAGCACGGTTCTGTAAAATTGGCCTAAAACCCACAGAGGTCGACTCATGGGTCGACTCATGCCTTGGGGGTCGACTCATGGGTTGACTCACAGGTTGTGCCAAGTTTGTGCCGGCCAAGAATTCAGCGTGCCAATCATCTCATGTGCCATGAGTCGACTCATGGGTCGACTCATGTTTTTCAAACATGAATATCTTTCAAAATACAAGTCTAAAAATAATAAAATTTTCACCAATGGATCACAAATCTTTTGTTCTATCACTTTATGCTTTCAAATCAAGGTTTGGTAAAATTATGATTTTGCCCCTGAAGAGTAATAAGTCTTTTTCAAGCGAAAATCATTAGTACCCCTTCAAATGCTTTGTAATCATCAAAATCAATCCAAGAAGCAACAATCTCCTCCTTTTTGATGATGACAAAATACTTGAACAAAAGCATATATAAGAAACAATGAGCATGAATTTCAAAGAAATGAAATGCATTATAGGTAGATTGAAGATAAATAGGAAACTTACTACCAACTTGAAAATTACTTATAAGTGCATTTGTTTGAAAAGAAGATTGATTCTTTTGGCATGTGATATATGTGCCCATTTGCTTGTGTTACTCATTTGCATAAACAATTTGCCTATTGCTTAATAAATTAAAAATTTGCTCATTTGATTTTGTGATTTTGGTATCAAAGCAAAATTTATTTTTGTTATTAGAGCAAAGTAGAATTTGCTTAAGAATTTTGAAAATTGCTCATTTGAAAATATCTCATTTGCTCATTTACTTATTTTTCAAATTGCTTAGCATCTTGAAAAGTTGCTCATTCTCATTTGATTACTTAATGTTGGTACCAGAGCATGTCTAAGACTTAATTTTAAAGTTTGCTCATTTTTGCTCATTTGCTTTTGCTTAACAATTTACTCATTTTGCTTTTAATTCTTTTATTAATCTGCTTTTGATTCTTTAATTTCTCCCCCTTTTTGACAGCATCAACAAAAAACATTGTTTACTCCCCCTTTTTCTTTGAATACATTTTCTCTTTTTCTTTCTTTTGATGGAATTAATTTTACTAACAGTAATTTTACTAACATTAATGTTTACTCCCCCTGAATATAGCAATCATAAAAGAATATACCATTGGATATCATAGATATGAAATAGCAATTCATAGTATTTTAAGCATGAAGTAACTGAAACCATTGGATACCATTGAATATAGCAATTAAAGAGTAGATATATATATAATCAAAAAGTGACTGAAACCATAAAGTTGTTCCACTACATATACCAAAACATAAAAGTTAATCAATCAACATCATTACATGGCCCAAAAGATAGATCCTAGAAAGAGACTAAAGACAAGACTAACAACAAGGATCTAGTAGAGCTCATGACTGGATGAATCAGAATCAGATGTATCGGAGATAGGGTGGGGAGATGAAGGATCACGACCAAGGACTCGTCCTCTACCCCGTCTGCCTCTGCCACGAGTGAAGGTGCTGGCACAAGTAGGTGGGTGAGATGATCCTGAAGGCTGAGAAGCAACAGACTGAACTGCAAGAGAGAGTCTGATGGTGTCTAGAAGGTTCAGAGCTCTCGAAACAGACTATAGCAGTGCGGTGAACTGGGTGGATGCATGCTCACTAGAGCCTCTGATCTCTCTCCTCAGAAAATCAAATCCACTCTCCAATACTCCTCTAAGTCTGGCTACCTCCATAGATAGGTCTGAGACCTCAGTAGTGCACTCCTGTGGCTGTGGATGGGCCAGAGCTAACACTTGCCCCTGCAAGTCAAGTACCCTCCCAGTCAGTCTCAATATGTAACCCTCAAGCTGCTGAATGCGAACTGACTGATCTGAGATCATCTGGAATACTGTGGAGATGTGGGGGATCAAAGTCTGATCAGATGCATCAAATGATGTGGATCCCGATGTAAAAGCTGAAGTGCCCCATTGTCGAGAAAGCAAGGAAGCCACATGTTGAGAGATCATCTCAATCTGGTCATCAGCCAATCTGATCTCTAAGGGAAAAGCTCTGTTGTCTGGCTACTGAACTGGAGTGTGCCTCCTAGTGGACTCTGAAGGGCCAGCCTCTGGATCTAAAACAAACTAGATGTCTGGAGATGCTACCCTGATGTCATGGAGAGGAGATGAAGGACCTTCTTCCTCAGCTCTGTCCTCAACTCTTTCTTCTGCACCCTTAATCCAACCACCATCAGTCCTAGTAAATCCCATGCGATGCAAAGTATGTTGGTTGATGGTGTCAGAGTGAGAAAGCCTAGCTGATGCCTCCCCCTCAAAACTAACTCCAAACCTCCTGAATACCAATGTGAGGGCCATACCAAAAGGCAGATGTGCCTTGGATCTATTCAGTGTTTCTCTCATGGCCTCTATCATTAATGCAGGGAGATTTAGGGGGGTTTGGGTAATCACATGAAACATGATGCAGATGTCTCAGCCTGAATGGAGGTCATGTCTACCACTTCTTGGGAAGAAAAGCTTTGTTACCAATTGATGTAGAATCCTCATTTCAATGGACAGGATCTTGGCTTCTAGTTTATTTAGGCTTCCCGAGTAAGTTCCTCCTAAAATTACATTAATTCCTTCTTCCTTCACTGGGAGTTCCATATTTGAATATCCCTCACAGGACAAATAAAGAATCTCTCCCAAAATAACAGGATCTAAACAGATATCAATTCCCTTAACAGTGGATGTTACTGTTCCATTGCCATAGCACAAATTTAGATAAAACTCTCTAACCAAGTCCACATATGTAACTTCTTTAAGTGAACAGTAAAATCCCCAACCTTGGTTTTTGATCTTTGAACCAATGGAGAACCCCTCTTTTTCAAAAAATCTGAAGTCAACATTTTTCTCGGGTTCTACCTTTCTAACAGATAAAGGAATTTTACTTGGGCTTAGAGGAAACTGAGAAAAACCTGGAGCAGATGCTGAAGCAGGAATGGAAGCAGAAGAGATCTGAGAAGCTTGTCTTTTCCCGCGCACGCCCTCTTCCAACTCACGGACCGATTTCCTTCTTTGAGGGAGTTTCATTTTTGGAGCCATTCTCACCACTAGAACAAGCAAGGAGACTTGGAAGATCAAATGTGTGAGGAGGTAGAGGGTTATTAGGGGATGAATAAGGATTTTTGGAGGAGAGAAATTCCATTTTGAAAGAGAATGGTGGAAGCTAGGGCACGCTCCAACCGCTCCAATCAAGGGAGAAAAATGGGAATAGCTCCTTTCCCAAGGGGTGATTTGAGGTGGAGAGGTGATGAGAGAAAGATCTTGGGCTTAGATCTTGGATTTGGAGAGAAAGAAGAAGAGGACTATGGGTTTTGGAGGGAGGAAGACGAAGATGGAGAGGGTCGGCTCATGAACGGGTTTTTAATCAAAAAGAGATGAACCCGTGGGATGTTGGCCGAAAATTGCAAGTATGCCATTGGGTCGACCCTAGGGGGTCGACTCATGATTCACAAAAATTCAAGAAAATGATGAATAAATTTTGAAAAATTCAAAAACTTTCGGAGAGGAATTTTTGCTCTATGAACAGTTATGAGAATGATAATCTTGAGCTTTTAGGTCCAAGAGAAATTATAAGAATTAAGTTCAAAGAATTTTTGACATTGATTCCTTGGAATTAGAGAGATATTTAAGCAGATGGATCAAGAATTCCTAGATCTCTCCTAATTTCACAGAATCTACCTTCACTTAGGGCCTTTGTAAAGATGTCAGCTAATTATTTTTTAGTATAAACATAGTCAAGAATTATATCTTTATTTTGAACATATTCTCTTATAAAGTGATGTCTGATTTCAATATGTTTAGACCTAGAATGCTAAATTAAATTTTTAGTAAGATTTATGGCACTAGTGTTATCACATCTTATGGGTGTTTCATTAAGTTTAATACCAAAATCTTCGAGTTGTTGCTTAATCCATAAGATTTGAGCACAACAACTTTCGGCTGCAATATATTCGTCCTCAGCCATAGACAGTGCCACCGAATTTTATTTCTTGCTAAACCAGGAGATTAGGTTAACTCCAAAAAATTGGCAAGTTCCACTAGTGCTTTTTCTATCTAATCTACATCCAGCAAAATCAGCATCTGAATATCCTATTAAATCAATTAATGAGTCCTTAGAGTACCATAATCCTAGAGTTTGAGCACCATTCAAATATCTAAGGATTCTTTTAACAGCATTCAAGTGAGATTCTTTAGGATTAGATTGAAATCTAGCACACAGACAAACACTAAACATGATATCAGGTCTACTTGTAGTTAAATATAATAGAGAGCCAATCATACCTCTATAATATTTTAAGTCTACACTTTTACCTTCTTCATCCTTGTCAAGCTTATATGAAGGGCTCATGGGTGTGCCAATTGCTTTGGAGTTCTCCACTCTAAATCTTTTGAGTAATTCCCTTGTGTACTTGCTTTGGGTGATGGAGATTTCTTCTTTTATTTATTTGATTTGAAGTCCGAAGAAGAATGTAAGTTCTCCCATCATGCTCATCTCGAACTCCCCCTGCATGAGCTTTGCAAAATCTTAACAAAGAGATTCATTAGTAGACCCAAAGATAATGTCATCTACATATATTTGTATAATTAATATATCATCTTTATTTCTTTTGATGAAAAGGGTTGTGTCTACATTATCTCTTAAAAAATTATTATTAAGTAAAAATTTACTTAGCCTATCATACCAAGCCCTGGGTGCTTGTTTCAAAGCATATAGAGCTTTATTTAATTTATAAACATGATTAAGAAAAGCATGATTATCAAAACCTGGGGGTTGATCTACATTGACTTCTTCAGCAATATATTCATTCAAAAATATACTTTTGACATCCATCTGAAATAATTTAAATTTCATAAAGCAAGCATATGCAAGTAGAAGTCTAATGGCCTCTAATCTAGCAACAGGTGCAAAGGTCTCATCAAAATCAATTCCTTCTTCTTGATTATAACTTTTAGCAACCAATCTTGCTTTATTTCTTATTATATTTCATGTTCATCTAATTTATTCCTAAAGACCCATTTTGTGCCAATTATTGAATAATTTTTAGGTCTTGATACTAAAGTCCATACGTTATTTCTTTCAAATTGATTAAGTTCCTCTTGCATTGCATTAATCCAATTATAATCATTTTCAGCTTCTTCAATAGCTTTAGGTTCAAGATGAGAGACAAAAGCACAATGATTAAATACATCTTTAAGTGAAGAACGAGTTCTTACCCCATGCTCAGGATCACCTATAATTAGCTCCTTAGGGTGATGGTGAACATACCTCCATTCTTTAGGTAGATCATTTGTATCTCGAGATTGTTCTTGATGTTCTTCACCTTCCTCATCCTGTTTGTCTTCATGTTCCTCATCATCTTGAATTATTGAATCCTTCAGAGTGATCTCCTTCATTCCTTCTATAAGAGGATCTGCATCATCAACACCTTCATTCTTCCTTGAAGGAAGATCGTTAGATTCATCAAAGACAACATGTATTGATTCTCTACTACTAAGGTTCTTTTGTTAAAAACTCTAAAAGCTTTACTAGTGGAGGAGTAACTAAGAAAGATTGCTTCATCTGATTTTGCATCAAATTTTTCAAGTCTTTCTTTACCATTATTTAATACAAAATATCGGCAACCAAAAATATGAAAATATGCAATATTAGGTTTTCTTCCTTTCCAAAGCTCATAGGGGGTTTTCTTTAAAATTTGTCTAATCAAAGCATGATTTAAATGTAACATGCTGTGTTAATAGCTTCCGCCCAAAAGTATCTTGGAAGGTTGCTTTCACATAGCATGGTACGGGCTATTTCTTCTAGGGTTCTATTTTTCCTTTCTACTATCCTATTTTGTTGGGGTGTCCTAGGTGCAGAAAAATTATGGCCTATTCCTTTTTCATCATAAAATTTTTCAAAGTCTTGATTTTCAAATTCAGTTCCATGATCACTTCGAATATTTTGAATTGAAAACCCTTTCTCATTAGTGACTTTTCTGTAAAATTTAGTGAAAACTAGAAAAGTTTCATCTTTGTGTGCTAAAAAGAAAACCAAGTAAAACGAGAGTAATCATCTATAATTACAAAACCATATTATTTTTCTCCTAGACTAGTAGTTCTAGTAGGTCCAAATAAGTCCATGTGCAATAGCTCTAAAAGTCTAAAGTTGAAATAATATTTTTAGATTTAAATGAAACTCTTGTTTGTTTACCTAGTTGGCATGCATCACAAATTCTATCCATTTCAAAATTTAATTTTGACAAACCAAGAACCAATTCTTTCTTAATTAATTTTGAAAGTGAATGCATGCTAATATGAGCAAGCCTACGATGCCAAAGCCAGCTAGTCTCATTAATCTTGGCATTTAAAGATACTAGGCATTGCATGTTTATCTTCGATAGATCATTCAAATCTATTATATAAATATTACCATGTCTATGTCCAACAAATTTAATGCCATCATTAATAGGACTAGTTACAATGCAAACAGAAGATTAAAAATAACTTTATATCCTTTATCACAAAATTGACTAATGCTTAATAAATTATGCTTTAAACCATCTACTAACAAAATATTTTCAATGTATTTGAAGGGAGTGATACCAATGTTACCTATACCGAT